>NC_056743.1:102176676-102304176 GCF_019279795.1 Protopterus annectens | reverse complement strand
AATTGCTTTTGTGGCAGTCACCATAATTAGACTCAGCAAGGCCTTACTATGTCTAGGCAATTCTGATGCTGCATCACAGCTCAGAAAAATCATTTCCCTAGTTATGTTCCCAATTACCTATTTTGGATATACTGCATGAGCAAACTGGTATATTTTCTGGGAGTGTAGTGAGTTGGCAGACTTTAAAGACTCCATAAAGACTATTCTTTCTTCCTAATCACTCTTCCAATATCTGCTGTCATCCTGAGGAAAAAAACTCTGGACTCTATTGGGGTATAAAAATATCTACATAATTCACTGCTGCAAATCAAATTCCTGCCCCCACCTACAAGTAATATTCCTGCTGAAAGCTGATTATTGCTCCCAGAATTTTCTTAAGCTCCATTATAGCAGTTTTAGATGGTGAGAGATGCCAATGTAATCCTCCTCCCTTGCCAGTAGCCCCTTAGTACTACAAATCTACTATTATTATCCTTTATACTCTTCTCTCACTTTTGGAGCTCCTCTTGCAATTAATATAAGTACTCTTTTCCTTTGTCCCAGGTATTCACTAAATAACCATCAAGAAAGCATAACTTTTTCAAATTCACATGTTCAGTTCTTTTTAGTTATGTCCCCTGTAGCATAGCTATTTGCACTCTACATTTTCTAATATAGTTCACTACTCTTTCCTTTTTGTATTTATCTGTCATTGACATTTAAAGACATTACAGAAAGCATCATTGCATTAAAAAGTTATTATTCCCACCTTTTATGTATAACACCTTTTTTGTTAAATGTCTAGTTCCAGATTTTGTGTTACATCTGTGCACTGTTTGGCAGGTTGAACTCTTATGCAGTTGTTTCTTGTGATATCCATTTGAGCCTATGTCACATCTTACAAAACATTTTGTTTTATTAAAATCCTTCAAAAAAACAATAAACCTAAAACCTATTAACTTAATGCTAACACACAAAACTGTATACATCTTGAAATATTGAAGTTCTACCCTCCTAATAGGAACAAATGTCCCAAACTGACAACCACACTGATAGACTTGAGTTAACTTGTAAGAAAGGTTATCCATGCTAAGATGCATGGTGCAGCCTATGCTTCCACTATGTGCTGTCTGGTTTTGTCTTAACTTTATAGCTCTCCCAGCTGGGAAAACACCCGAATGTTTTCAGAGGATATTATAGTCTAGTCAGTTTCTCTTTATCAGATTGTCTCCATGGAGACATGAGAACCAGATGCAGAGCTGCTACTAAGCATACATCCTTATCATATTCAATATTATTTTTCATTTACTTGCTTTCTCTTAAAACTTGTTATTAGATCAAGCTAAGGTCCTTAATCCAGTCATTCCCACATGCAAGAATGAGAAAAAGCACATTAATCTTTCTTCTGTCATGCTCTTTTAACCAGTTTTTTTATTGCAGTGCCTAAATTTCTTAAAACTAAACAAGGAGAAAGAGAAGAAAACAGGTGAAAGAAAAAAAAACAATATGAGTATCTATTTACAAGTATTCCCATCACACTTAATGCAACCAAGAAAACTTTACTTTATAGTATGAAAAGTCATGCACTAAAAAATAGAACTATTAAGAAAAAAAATGTTTTACTTAACATTAATGACATAAAGTAGGGGCGTATACTTTAGAGTCTCCCACAAGTCCAACAAAGTCCAAAGAATTCCAATATTTGCAGATTTTTTTGTTCTGTCATATTTCACAAATATTGCTTTATAATCTCACACTTGCCATTTTCCAAGTTACTGCTTTTATTCCTGTTCATCTCCATCTCCCAAATCCTGTATCTGCTTCATTTCCAATGTACTCTTGATTCTTCTAATCAATTCTCATGCTCCCTTCCTTCTCTACAGCATTTTCCATTGAAGCATTGGGAAAGGTTTCACTAGTACAGTCTCTCTGTGGTCTTCATTACAAGAAGAAAAAGAAGCAAAATCTCCTTTTGTTTCACAGCTCACTTTTTGTTGGACAAACTTTTGTATTCTGTCCTTAGCGTGTACTTCATAAAAAAATGATTTTGTCCCTCCAGAGAAGAATATTTTGAAGATAGCTGGATACAGCAGTTTGAATCTTGCACCTATTTCCTGAAATTCCCTGAATAGTGGAATAAATGTACTCCTCTTCTGTCTGGTTTACAATGAGTAATCATTCTCCACAAACTGCTGTTTCCCAATTTTAGTACTTTGTCCTTCTGCCACAGTTTTTTCCTTCTGCTGGTAAGATTGCCACAGTTTTTTCCTTCTGCTGGTAAGATTGCATCTTTACTATTAAAAGTCTAGTTTGCTTTCTTATAATCAGATTTGGAGCATAGACATGATGTGCTCATTCAATTAACAACTCCTGTTGTGGAATACCATTCCAGATGCGTATTTGTCTTTTCCATCCTACTGTCAACAAAATATATTGCATATACATACTTACACATATCCAGTACCAGGGTTTTTCGTTTGCAGTGTATATCTTGCTAGATAAGGCTTTCTACACAGAAAAAAAATAAGAGTTTTTAAAAAAAAGAATTTATGAGCACCAATATGCTATTAGAGCCAGGAACAAAGAAAATACTTTAACAAAACACTCCATAGAAAGTTGTTCCTTTAAAAAAATCCTGTTTGGTGTTATTGATCATGTCCCTTTTGATTTTAATGGAACAGGGACAATGAATTAGAATACAGACAACTCAAATGGCAGATTGTGTTTCACCCTTACAGAAAACCAGGACTTAATTGCAACATTAATTACAAGGTTGTTTTAACTAAATATCAGAACAAAAAGAAATGTAAATATAATTTTATTATCTACATTTTTACTTAGGCAATTTTTTACTGTGCATTTTTTGAGAATTAACAATTGCATTAGTATCATGTGATAGGGGTCGTTTAATTGTTGAAGGGTATTTAAGTGAGCATTTTTTTTTGATTGACTTTGTGTTCTGAAGAAGGACAATGTGGCCAAAAGTGCTCAACTTTGGAATTAAACATTTTGATTTTAATTCTCTCCATTTTTGGTGGGATTTTTTATTGTTATTAGTTACTGAAATTTATCAAGAAATGCAGAAGTCCTCCGGCCTTCTATGCTGAGTTTTTGTTTTCACACTGGGAGAGAGAGAAATAAGCTGTTACTCAGTGTGCAGCCATCTTCCTTAATAGACTTCAGTGCATTTGCCCACAGAAACATATTAGGAAGGTGAGAGAGGTAGGTAGTACTGAAAAAATGTGTGTAGGACAGGGACATGGTTGGATGGAAGAATGCAGAGAGTGACTTTACTTTTCAACATTTTCACAGTACTGGCCATCTGTAAAAGCAACATGCTGCAGTATAAAACACTGATGTACATGAGTGCAGCATCCAGGTAATAAAGTGTACCTCAACAGTATACATGTTTTTCTCTTGTATTTTGCAGTACAGTAAAGAAATAAAAAGTGGCTACAAGATATTTAACATGTTGGACATCAATGAAAGAGGTTTAGTTGGGAAAAGTCAGTGAATGACAACTATGGAGTTATAGGCAGCATATGCTGAGGGAATGGAACATTTCTGACTACAAATATAATTCCAGAAGATAAGCACTTAGCATAACTACACAGCTTGGTGGAAGCTTCCATGTAAGGGCTAATTTGAAAGCTTGCTCATCTAGAAATTCAAAAAGTTACAAACAAATTGAAATATTAAACGTATATTTTGAACTCAATCTGCTAACTGAAATGCAAAAGATTTTTTTTTGCTTTAACCATTGAGATCAAAGAGACAAATTGAGTCGGACACAGTATGTTGCAGAGGTGATACAGTAAGCAATGAACTGTGAATATGGTTTGAACTTTCAACACCTAGAGATGCTACAAAAAGTTGCCTGAATCAGATCTAAGATTCTCAAGAGTATTCAATATTGCCTTTAGTATGAAAATTGAAGAAAAATATATACACCAGGTGTGGAAGCATGAGGTACCTGCTGGGATAATATATAAAGTAAAAATTCAAACTAGCTACCAAAAAGGTAAAACATTGTATTGTTATAATTATTAAGCACAGTCCACAAGGGTGTAATTATGGCATAGGAAAGAGTCACAATTGTTGTAAGATGTGAAACATAAAACTGGCTTGTCATAGCAAATGACATTCCAAAACGCAGAATAAAGATAAAAGATTTTTGAAATGAATATATTCCAAAACAATAAATATAATTTACAGTGTTTCAATGTTAAACAATAGAACAAAATAATTATTTGTATCTATGTTTTGATAGATCATGGAAGAATGGATATAGAGTATATAAATGGATATACTGCCTTACTGATTTATTTTTTCATTAGATGTCAACACTGTTTTCAATATTAATTTTAGTCTTCTAAAGCATTCCTTACTATGTTTTATTCACATTTGTTCATGTTGTATTGCTGATCCTTCATCAATTCTCAAATATTTACACTCCCTCTTGCTCAAGTTCCTTTATATCACATTCTTGTCCCCAGACTGATATTTTTTTGGTACTGCAGCTTTCCTGCTTTAAAGGTTGCTTTTGCACATTTATCAAGACCAAATGACATTCTTATATCGTTTGAAAAAGTTTTGACTACTTGCAATTGTGCTTTCAGTTCCTCATCTAATGAACTATACAGTTTTAAATCATACACAAAAGGATGAGACGTCTTGACGCTTTGTTGTTTTCTGGGAGCCAAATTGTAGCCATGACATAATCTGTTAAGTAGACAGCGTAAGGAGTTAAGGGCGAGACAAAACAGCTTTGGTGACAGAAAGTAACCCAGGAATATTATTCCTTTGGATTTTTATCACTGGAATAGTAATTTGTCCTTTATCATGGTTTAACTGCAAAGTAGTTTGCCACTGTTCCATGGTTCCTGTAATGTAATCGATCAGTTTTTATGCACTCTTTTATCCATGAATGTGGGATGCTGTCAAATGTTTTTTTTTTTTTTTTTTGTAGTCTATGCCATAATTAGATTCTTCTCCTTTATGCAGTTTTCCATTATGACTTTATTTAACAATAAATGATCCTTAGTTCCATATGACTTTCTTTTTTTACCCTTTTGTGCTATTGCCATGATGGAGTTTTCTTTTAAATGACTATAAACACTGTCACCATCAGTTTCAGTGTATAGTTTAGCCATCAGAAGGCAAGTTATTGGTTTATAGTTTTTAAGACAGCTTGCAGGTTTGCTGCTAACTATCAGTATTATTGTTCCTGTTGTTAACCAGGTTGGTGTCTGTTTGGGGTACACATATAAATAGTTTTTACTCATGGCTAATTCTTTATGTAAAGATGTTAATACTTTTAACCAGAAGTTAGGTACTAAATCCAGGCTTGGGGTTATCCACTTAGGAGCTTTTCTTAACTTTGTTTCAATCTCTCTGACCATTACTTCATCACATTTCATATTCTGCACATTTTAACTTCTTATTCTGTCTTTTACTTCTTCTTTTCATTTAGTATCTTTGTTATGTTCTACAGGATCTTCATACATATTTCTCCAAAATGAAACTATTTATTCTGTTTTTGGTGGTGGTTCAATTCCCTTTCTGTTCTTTCCCAATTCTCTATAAAACCTTTTTGGGTCATCAATAAATTCCTTATTTTGTACTTTTCCTTTATATTTATCTGAATATTTTCTAAGTTTTTTTGCTTGTGCTGATAATTTTAATTTATTATTTGCAAAAGTGCACAATAGATCCTAATGTGTTCTGACACTGGGCATTGCTTTCATCATGTCTATTTTTCTAAGTATTTTTATTGACCTGTTCTCTCCTCTATACTGTTTTAACAGTGACACTTCTTGTCTTAATTGCTTTATAGTTTTTTCTATTCAGCACTTCCACGATGGCATTTCATTTCTCCCCTTCCTTTCCCTTAGTGTCCTGTGTTTTTGTGGTAAGACTTTATCCATTATTAATTTAGCTGCACAGTAATATATCCTGTTTATTTCTGAAATATCACATGAATCTCTAGGAACAGTCCTAATTGACATGTTTGTTTGCTTTATCATACTTCTAACTTTCTGGGTTTTATTCATTTTCTGTAGTCTGATTCCTTCATTGATATTAATATGTCTGTCCTCAAGCAACTCTTCTCTTAGATCATTGTCTTCTAAACTAAGGACACATTCTTTCTTCTCCATTTCCTGTGGGCATTCTATAGAAAGTTCCAGAACACATCCTGTGTCATCTGTTGCTCCTTCATATGGGAACTCACTGGCCTATCACTCTACAACCTTGACTGCATCAGAGTTGCCACAGTTTCCTGTTCCTTCTCTTCCTGTGTAACTCCAGCTGACCTTTTGTACTGGTTTCTTATGGAAGGCTTCAAAGTATCTGCATATGGCAACTGATCAGATGTTTCCCACTCCACTGGTTTCTCCTTAATTTAGGTATCCATTGCTGTATCCTGTTGTAATATTATCAGAGTTAGATATTCTACACTAAATCCTTCACTTGACAGGTAATTCATGACACCAGTTTCTATTTCTTTAGATCCTCCATTACTAATCCTCTTTTCTACTTTTCCTCTTTGTTTAATTATTTATTGTATTATAAAATTTTCCATATCTGGATGCCTTTGCCTGCATTTCTCTTCAAATATATTGCACCATATTAAATTTATTTTTCTTTCCTATATCCATATTTCTTCTTCAGTTGTCTGCCACTTCTCCTGCTTTTCCTTACCCGGGGAACTCGTTCGCGTCTAAAAACCAGTCGTGGCAACCGTGCTTATTACTATTTATTATGAAGCGCTTTTTGTTCAGTAGCAGTACTTGAACTTCTTCAGATACAATACAAGTTAATTAAAACATTTAAATAGTAAAACGGTTAGATCACCTGATATCCTACATCACTTATTTAAAGTAAAATACATCCATTTCCATTAGGATTCATTAATACAAAATTAGTTAAAAACATTTCTAAAATCCTGCTTATATCCTATCTTATTTATCACCATATATAATCAAATGTAAATGAATATTAGATAGGTAACTATAAGTGACTTAAAGACTGACCAAATAAGTTAGGAAGCAGCTCGTTTTTACTTTTCTATCATGACAAATACCTATAACCTATGTAATTATTAATTTATATATTAAATGCACTTTATAGAAATTGAACACATTCATAATTGATACAACATTATTAGGATGTTTCATATACATGTATATTTCTTCACTAATTAACTACCAAATTTAATTAGTGTTCTGTAACTGTGTCCATATGTTTATCTACATAAACTTTTGAGTTTTAGTAGAGGCATTATGGAACACATATCATTTATACCAGGAATGTTATATGCATATATAGTCAAACTTGCCATATCAGTTCCAATCTCTCTAGCTCCATCTCCAGTGGTCCCCCTCTCATACTCTTTACCACCTGATCCATTATCCAAAATTTGAATTCATGATTAGGATATTCTTGGATGTGTTTAACTAATGCATTATCTTGTTTGAGTCTACTTATACTGTGTATGTATGTTTGTATATCCTGTCTCTTAGCCTACGTATTGTCTTGCCAACATAAAAACAAGGACAATATTGGCACTTGGTGAGATAAACTACCATTTCTGAATTGCAGTTGTACTTCTTATTACTTGACAATTCTTTGTTGTTAACAGATAGTGATGTTCCCACCAGTATATATCTACAATAAGGGCAAGAACCACATTGTTGCATTCCTCTCTGGTTTGGTATCTGTATTATGTAAACATTCAAACAAGTTTCCAAGTTTTTGTCCCTTCTTGTGGTAAATCTTGGTGTAATACCCAATTTTTCCAATAATTCTTTATCTTCCGTAAGAATATTCTAGTTCTTACATACAATGTTCCTTATATAATAATAGTCTACATTGAATGTTAAAACAATATCAGAAGCAAAAGATGAGGGGCCATTTATTCTCGTACTGCTCAAGGATGTCTCCACTGGGAATTCTAGACTACTAGAATTTTCTACTACTATACTTATATTTTCAGCCCTAACATTACCAAGTATAGGTTTATATGTCCCATTAGATCTTTTTCTTACTACTCCAGTTATAATATTGTCCAAAAAAAACACTTGGGTATGCTGTTTTGGTAAACATTTGTTTTAGTAGCTGGCATTTAATAATAAAATCCTCCTCTTTTGAAACCATTCACGCCGCTCTCACTAATTGTCCCTTTACCACCGCATCTGTATATCGTAAACTCGTTTGCATCTATATCATAACATTGACCGCTTAGGTTGCCTAATCCAAAATCATCAACACCTAAGCGTCGAAAGCTAAAAACAGTGAATGACCAAATCATCGGCTTTTCCTAGGGAAAGAATTCACTTGGCTGTCCGCAAACAAAGTAAACAAACACACCCAAACACAGTGGGGGGCTTTGCTCCCCACACCACCCATAACTAAATATACCAACTCCGAGACTGCTCTACATTGGGGAAAGGGTAAATCCCTGAGAATGGCCATGCAAATTCTTTCCCGAGGAAAGAATTTGATGATGTGGCCGTTCTCTATTTTAAGCGTTCGATGCTTAAGTGTCGATGAATATGCATCGACAACCTAAGCTGTCTTCAAATCAATAGGGAACCACTCATTCTTCCATCATGCTCTGATATAATCTCTGTTAGACTTTATATACTAAATTATTTGCTTTGGAGGTATTCTACTACTTCAAATTCAGTTTTTTTAACTTTTACTTTAATAATCAGCTGTTCTATGTACCTTCTTATTTTCTGTATTTTGCAATTTTCCCTATCTGGATGCATTTGCCTGTATTTCTCTTTGACTGTCTTTGATTTTTTTTTTTGTATTGATTAATTTGGCTTTCTTCTTTGCATAAATATTGCACCATATCAGACCTCTCTATCTTTCTCATGTCTATATTTTTTTATACCCTTCAAAGATCTCTAGAGTTTGTTCTTTATATTTTTGAACTTTCTCAGTTCTTCCTTTTCTAAATGGCCCAACGTTTCTTGGTCTATATAATGTTTTTCATAAATCTGTTGTATTAATGAGCACAACTTTGTATCTGAAGCTTCTGACAGTTTTTCTGGTGCAAGTATTTTTCTTTCCTCCAATTTCTCTCTTAATCTTTTTGTATATCTTCTTTTTGGAAATTTTGGACTTCTTGCATAATAGTAAAAATACATAATTTCTTTATTATCCTCAGTAGTCCACTATATCATCTTTATGGCTCTTTTTTGGCCTATTGTGGACCACTACTTTGTTTTACAATAGGGAGAGCATTTCTATTTTTTTTAATTTCTCCAAATCTTTTGGGTTTCTAATGCCATGTTGGGAATGGACCTCATTCCATAGTCAAAGTATGATTAAAGTTCATGAAATTAGTATTGTTTCAGTCTTTGATGTCATCCATAAGTGTTCTTCATAGCACCCGCAGTGTGCCCGGTAATGACTCCTCTTGCAATCCGTATGGAGTTATATGTATCGGTTACATATCTAAATATGATTGTAGATTCTTTTTTATAAGACCCATTGCTTCTACTACTATTGGAACTATCTAGGTATCTTTCTTTCACATTGCTCTCATTTCTGCCTGCAAATCCTGATATTTTATGTTTTTGTGTCTCTCTGTATGCAAGACACTGTAGTCACTGGGTGTAGTGATTTCATTGATCAATGCTACTTTTGTGTTCTTTTTATGGACCACTATATCTGGTTTTCTCACATCTATCTTTTGAACTGTTGGTAATGGTTGATTCCATGTGCTGTAGAGTTCATTTTCAATTATGTTTTGTGGCTCATGTTTCCAGTGTTTTTCAGCTACTTCAGTATTATAATGCTTGCAGAATCCCTAGTGCAACAGTCTTGCTACATTATTATGCCTTTCAATATACATTTCTGCCATTAGTATGTCACAACCAGCAACAAGATGTGTGACTGTTTCCAGTTCTGTTTTACAAAACCTACATTTGCCTGTTTCTCCCACATGTTTAATGGACTTTGTAAACCAGTGTGTACATAGTCCACTGTCTTGGGCCGACAATATTAACCTTTCATCTTTTGGGTTGAATTTGCCTCTCCTTAACCATTCCTGTATTCGATCCTGATCAACATAAGTTTGTTCCAGGAGTTTTCTATATTTGCAACTATATTTGTGCATTTTCCACATTTCTTGGCTTCTCATCCGATCCTTCTCCTTATATTCTTTCTTTTATTTTTTGGCACATTCAGTTGCTGCCTGATATTTATCTACTTCTGGTTTGATTTCCATTCCTGCTAGATGTTGATATGCTTCTGCTAGACTTCGCAGGGGAGTCATCTTAGATTTATTCTCCTCATGTTTCAAAACTTTCCCTATGTCTGGGTCTTGTGAGATCAGCAGATACGTATGCTGTCCCATGGTTGCAGATCTATATATGTAATTATTTTCAAGGAGGCCCATACCTCCTTCGGAATGGGGAATATATAATCTTGGTATGCACTGATTTTTATAAATCATTTGATGAGCATGAAGCATCCTTTTTGTTTTCCTGTATAATCTATCCAACACCTTTTAGGGCCAGTCAGTCACTCCAAAACTGTAAGTTAGGATAGGAAGAGCAAATTGGTTTATAGTTTGAACTTTGTTCCTAGATGTCAATGCTGTTTTCAGGATTAATTTAAGTCTTCTAAAATCTTTCTTACTGAATTTTATTCACATTTGTTCATGTTTTATTGTTGATTCTTCATTAATTCCCAAATATTTATACACTCCTTCTTGCCTTGCTGAAGTTCTTTTATATCACATTCTTGTTCCAAACTGATGTTTTCTTGGTACTGCAGCTTTTCTGCTTTAAAGGTTGCTTTTGCACTGTGATTATATGGGCTAGTGCCGGCATAGCTAGCTGGAGTGCTCTAAAGAATGATATGTCCTTTGAATGTCAAACTGATTTATACAAGATTCTTCTGTTACAAATGTATTAGAACTGTATGCCATTTGAATATCAAGCTGATTTGCACAAATGTATTAGAACTATACGGCATTTGAATATCAAACTGACTTGTGCAAATGCTTATGTTACAAATGTATTAGAACTGTATGGCAGTTGAAAATCAAAATGTGTTTGTTTAGTTGGTAGTGTTAAAAAATGTATCAACAGTGGGACCTGCTGGACATAGAAGGAATACACATGTGAGACTATATATGTTAGCAAAGGACACTGGAAGAGAAGCAGTTAATCTCAAGTCCAGTTAGTTTTGGAAAATCCTTGAACTTAAATTAACTGTTAAACCATCCACACAGCATGCCACTGTGCTGAATGGAATTGGATTCAGTAGGTATGGGAAAGGCCATTGTTTAATAGCTTCTGTAAAGAAAAGGAGAACTACTGTAATTGTTTCATGGCTCCAGGGCACTGCCATAAACATTTACATGTGTTTTATATCATTCAATGCTAAATTCCTGTTTCAGCTTCAAAGGGGATACTGTGAGAACCTAGAATCAGGTGACCAGATGAGGTGATGCTGCCAGCCCTGGAAATAATATATATTTTTAGATATTACAGGGAATAATCTCTGAGCATTGAGTATTCTGTCTTGGGCCAGACAACAAGAAGGACCATTCACCACATCATCTGCCTTACTCTATTAAGTAAGTAGGGAAGAGCAATTCTCCTAGATTTAGTGAGTAATGTAGTGAAGCTTAGTTTAGATATTGTTTTTCTTTATTTATTCAAGTCTGTCCATCAGTGTTATTTTCAATATTTCCTGTGATGTGAACTCTGTGGTTTTCTGTAAATATATATATTCAGTATTTTCATGTTCTTTTATTATTTATTATTAAATATATTTAAAACTTTTATTGTGGCTGGTCCTTTTAGAAAGTACTTAACCTTTCTCAGTTGCTTCCTTTTTGCAAACGGCACAGCGTTTCTTGGTCTGTATAGTGCTTTTCATGGATCTGTTATATTAATGAACACAATTTTTATTTGAAGCTTCTGACAATTTTTCTTCTGGAAGTATTTTTCTTTCCTATAATTTCTCTCTCAATCTTTCTGTATATCTATTGTCTGAAAATACAGGGTTTCTTGCATAACAGTAACAACACATAATTGCTTTCTTATCCTCAACAGTCCACGCTATCATCTACATGGCTCTTTTTTGGCCTATCAGTTTTTGTGACTTTTGTGGACTGCTACTCCCTTGTACAACAAGGGGGCCACCCCCCGGCCTGGCCTGGCCTAATCCCATTGTAGGAATATTTCTGTGTTTTTAGGACTCTACACTGTCATTTTTTCCAGTCCTGGTGCCAGTGCACCTACCAGCATTGGGCACTTTTTATCCTGGGTCTTGTGCACCCTGCTATCTTCTTAATTTTTTAACCTACTTCTGTCCATGATGTATGCTATATAAAATAGACTCTATACATCAGTGTCATGTTTGTGAGATTTTGTGAAAAGCAGGGTCCACCTTGTGAAGGTACTCACCAAGACTTGAGGATGAATTCAGTTTCAACAATACTTTTCTCCTTTTGCTGATTTTATCATCTCTCCATTCAAGCCTATTATGTAGCCCAGGTCATGATGGTTAAGACAAATTGCTTTTCTAGAAAGATAGGAGTCTTGACTATGAATAATGCTGGGACCTTATTGATATGTGGTAGGAAAAGATGTGGAATAAACTAAAATGAGTCAAAGGCTTTCTGAGCACTAAACAGTTTATCCCTAATATTATAGTAAAAAAATAAATCTAGGATACAGTTAATATCACTGATGTGTGGAGTTTACTTTAACAGATTGGTAGTGAAATGCACTCTTGCACAGTTATCTTACAGACTGCTTGTGCTAGTTGTCTGACATCCTGAAACACTCACTCAGTGATGGACGTTAACATAATAATGCCTAATGCACAATTTTCCTAGTTTAACACTTCTGTCATTTATTTTTTTATTTATTTTTAACAGGGTACATGGGACTGGTACTTAACCCATTCTGTTCCCAACTTGGGCCCAAAGCTTCATAATTTTATGCATTATACAGCATTTTTAATCATAAGAAATATTGTAAAGATTAATAAAACACAGAGTAACATTTATGTTAATAAATCTAAGACAGAATGATTTTTGATACAAGTATAGGATGGAAATGAAAGCATCCACTTTGGATCTTTAATTTTGCTAGAAGTAGAATGTGGTCAGCTGTTTCAAAAGCTATTTAGAGATCAATAAAATCTGCTGTAGTGGTGATTTAAATAACATCTGTAATATTGATAATGGCTGTTTGTGTACCATAATCATTTCTGAGCTTGTACTGTTCAAGGGCAAGAAGGCCATATGTGGAAAGTGTTCCATAGGTGTGTGTGTGTGTGTGTGTGTGTGTGTGTGTGTGTGTGTGTGTATATATATATATATATATATATATATATATATATACACACACACACGCACATATATATATATATATATATGTATACACATATACATTATATATATATATATATATATATATGTATACATATATATATATATATATATATATATGTATACATATATATATATATATGTATACATATATGTATACATATATACATATATGTATACATATATATATACATATATATATACATATATATATATATATTTATATATATATATATATATACATATTTATATATATATATACATATTTATATATATATATACATATTTATATATATATATACATATTTATATATATATATACATATTTATATATATATATATATATAGGATTTTCTCTAGTGTTTTTTCTACTGATATTAGGCTTTATACAGGTTTACGGTCACTAGGTTTGGAACTGACTGCTGCAAGTTAAAGCATTGGAGGAACTGTAGATGAGATAAATGAAACACTAATAAGGTTTGACAGAGGTTCAGTGATTGGTTCAGTAATTACTGGACTTGCAAAGTCTCTTCTTTTTGGGGTGGGAAGAGTACGAATACAGAGAGAATGGTTTATGGTTTTAGAACAGTGTATTAGATTATGCAGGGGGAGGGTCAAGCATGAATTTGGGTGCTGGGACAAAACAAGCTACATAAATTGGTCAGAGATGGAGTACCTGAAGCTAAGAACAAGGATGTAATGTAACGACAGAAAATAAAGCAGAGAAGGAGACAGTGTGGGTAAATAGTGATGAAAGATTACAAATTGTAGAAAAAAAGGGCTTACAGAGTTTGCCTTGACTTGCTTGAACTATATTTGCTTGTTTTGAAGTTGCTGAAGTTTTATTTACTCCAGCTGCTTATCCTTTCAATGTGTTTACCTATAACTGTTTTTTTGCAATGTCCAGAGATTCAATGTATAAAAATCAGTAATACCCCAAGAGCAACAAGTAGACAGAAAACCCAATAATTCCTTGGTTGTTATAAAATGCTTGCCCTTTCTCAGAGTTGGATCAACCTTTGAGCAAGAATGTATAGAAATAAGGGGTCTGAGGTGCAAACCCCCCAACATCGGAATGCAAAAGACTTATCAATTTCTACAATTTCTACATGACACCCTTATGACTGAACATTGAATGCATACAAGATCTAAATATACATACTTTAACAGAACAGCAATTTACACAAACTAAACATATTAAAAATAAGCATTTTTGCAAGGTTCAGTTTATTGTGTTTTAGTTTGTACATTTCAAAGTAACATAGTAGGCATGGTCTGCAGGAGGAGGAGATGTGGAAGGGGTACAATACAGGGATGCTTGTAGAACTGCAAACCAAAATGATGAAGGCATCAAAGGGAAAGCTGAAAGAAAATACGCAGAAGTATTAAGATGTGAACAAAGCCTTTTTAGCTTCCTATCAAAAGGAAGGAATGGAAGGACAGACCTGAACAGTCTGGAAAAAAGATGGGAAAGAGATCACACTAGCCTGGGAAAAATCAGAGATACTGAATGAATATTCTGTTTCATTTTTCATGAAGGAATGCGTGTGCCATGCTAGAAGGGAGGCATGCACAATTCCTGAGAGGTGAAAAAAGGAAGGACTTGGAGAAAAAGAATCATTACTATTAAGGATAAACAGAAGGGGTACAGGAGGTTTTGACCCCTGCATTAACACATTCCATATCTAGAGCTGTAACGAGGCTTTATAATAGATCATATCACTCAGCAAGAATAGCAAAAATATATGGCAATCATACACAATTGCTCAAAAAATAACCTGTCATTAAACAGAAAAAAATTGTATTTGCTCACAGTTTCTTAATGGTCTAACTTTAATATATGAATATATATATATATATATATATATATATATATATATATATATATATATACTGTTTAAAATATTTGCATTTCATCTACATAAAATAATATTATTAATATTAATTTCTTATGATTGATTTTAATGTTAACATGTTAAAAACTATTGTAATTAAATTACATATATTTATACATTAAATAAAATTTTAAATTAACATTCACATACCAGAATGTTAAATATATTAAATTACTATGTACAATTCCTAATTAAAATATTAAGTAGTAAAATACTTTTATTAAATTTAATTGTGGTCAAATAGTCCAGGGTCAAACTGTTCAAAAAATATTCTCATAGACAGTAAATATCCATGGTGGTGGTGCTGCAGTAGCATTGTCACCTCACAGTAAGATGCTGTCCGGTTCGACTCTCAGCTAGAGCGTCTTCTGCGTGAAGACATGCGTGAATGGGAGTACCTTTGTTGAAGGTTGTGCATCAGGGCTGGCAACTCGGTATGTAAAAATCAACTGCCAATCATTAGCGGGCCGGAGTTCTGCTGTGGCGACCCCTAACTGGGAAAAGACAAAAGACACAACAACAACAAAAAGACAGTAAATGTGACTACTAATATGAAAGTATATCCAATTGCGTTGGGGTCAAACTGCCCTGCTTCTAGCACAAGGACCAAATGGCCTACCACAAAGTGCCCTTAAAAATATGGTCAAAGTACTGGCAGATCCCGCCCTCCAGTGGAAACCTTAAGCAGATCAATGTCTAGTGGAGAAATGTTTAAGTACTGAAGACAGCAAATGTGGACCAGGAAAAATGTACAGAATTACAGGCCTGCTAGCTTATATAGAACTGAGAGAATGCAGATGGGAATGCTGGAAGATTTTCTAGAAGGTGAGCTTGACAACCGAGTACTACTTTTTGTGGTCAACCTGAACTTCAGCAAGGGCTTTGACTTGATCTGATACAGTCAGCTAATAAGAAATCTGGAAGGTATGGTTTTGGTACCATGTCTGATGAACCCAGCCGCTGCCTTGTTGATTGAATGGTAAGATACAGTAGGTTGTGATGATGTGCTCAGTGTTAGAAATTAGCAGTGACTACTGGAGTACTGAATAAGTCTTCCATGTGATGAACATTTCCCACTGTTCTTGTTTCAGACACATCTCAGGGAATAGAGAATAGGCTCAACATCTTCACAGAAGACACAAACATAGGTGCAGAAATAGTGGGTGGGAAGGATCTAGGAAAGGATTAGCCAAAGCTGACTAAGTGGGTAGAGAGATGTCAGTTGAGGTTCAATCCAAACAGATACAGAGAACCACTGTTTGTCCCAGCAACCCTGGTGTGAAGTATCAACTGTGGGATTAAAAAGGGTGGACATAAAACTGTAAAATCATCTAGGGTGTTGACCACATCTGCACTGAACCACTGAGAGCAGATTGAGATGACCGTGGCTGCAGCAAACAAAAGTCTGGGACATCCTGAGAGTGACAATCTCTAAAAACAAATAGGCAATGTTTCCCACCAAAGAGCCCTGGACGTACTTCTTCATTAGTACTTTATGCTGTAATGGAAGCTATACAAGGAAAAGAAAGTCAGGCTGACAGAAGGAAAATAAAAGAGAGCCATCAGAAAGATTCATGGGAAGAAGGGAATGAATATAAGCACAGACCAGATGAGCATGAATTCTTCTCTTTTCAAACCAGAGGAGACAATTCAGGCATGTTGATGGTGTGTAAGACTGTGTCAGGAAGAAGTGATGGGGCATCCTAAACAAAAACATTAGAGGGTGAAGGAAGAAACATAGGAACTACATTGTAGGATTGTTTCAACATGCTTACTGCATGTTAGTCTGCAATATATCGGTCTCATTAAGGAGGCTGCATCCTGTCATATGTAATAGCTGTATCCTTGTTTTTTGTTGTAATATGTACTTGTGCTGTGTATGTAATGTCATGGTATTTTTTGTTGCACTAAGCAACCTGGGTTCAGCCTGCAATTAGTCAAGCTTGATCAGTGGTCTACCCCAGTAAACAAACAAGCATACATAAATAAACAAACACATTGTAGGTACTGACTGCTACCTAGATTTTCAAAAGTATTTTTTTTTCATAATAAGGGATATAGAATCATTTAATGGATAGACTGAAAGGTTGTTAGAAAGGGAAACCAGCAGAGGCGTTCAAGAAAGCATGGGTTAGAAAGTAAGGACAGTAGAGATAGAATGCTAATGCACATACAATGCAGACTAGGCAGGTGTATTTACTCCTCCGTTCATCAACAAAAAGCATTATAATATAATGTAAGGAGCATACCTCTCAACCTCTTAGAGCAAGAAATCTGGGCAAAGCCATAAGGAAAAGTGGGGCAATTTCAAATACTTACAAACTTAGAAAGTTGATAGAATAGCAGGTTTTGCATTACCACATATGTGCTGAAGGGTATGAAATCTTAAACTCAAATTATCTGTCATTATTTTCTAACTTTAATCTTTAATGATTTATTTGCCACTAATTTGCCAGAAAAACACAAATTTATGAAAAACAGACCAAAAATATTAATCAGAAATCTGAACATTCTGTGAAAATCTGTACAGTTGAGAGGTATGGGGAAGTAGATCAGATCACTTCAGTACTATTTTCATGGTAATGTATACCATAACTATCCTTCTTATGAAATTGAAATATATCATCCTGGCAATAATTATTTTGCGAATGACAAATAGTTCACTATTTGTATGAAGGCAGAATATGCAATACATAAAACTGAATTACTATTTTATTATAAAAATGCCTTTAGAAGTATTGATTGACTGGTGATCTGTCTCACTGACTGATGTATGTAATTGACAGTGCTTGTCTGCTCTATTCTCTTTCTTTAGATATGGTCACACAGTAATGTTTCCCTTACAAGGATGCAGGAAAACAAAGACAGAAAAGCATACTATACTTCTACAGTTCAAGCTTTTCAAATATTAGTTGCCAGCATCATAAACATAAACATTAACACACACGCACACACTCACAATCACACACACACACACACACACACACACACACACACACACACAAAGCGATTAGAACTTGAGTCAAGTTGCATGTTGCACAATAACAGTGCTCCTCTAGAAATATTTAATCACTCAACCTTAAAAAACGTCAACGTTTATTGAATTTTTTAGAATAAGCAGGATATTTCTTGTCTAGTTTCAGATGACTTTTGCCACCATCAGACTTCACAGCTTTGCAAATAAATCTGCCAAGGTATTCTGCCATCCCTGATACATTGTATATAAGTGCCTTGGCAGGGTGTCACTAGGCATTTGAAGTATACTCAGATTAGTACAAGATGTAACAGCACAGAAATCTTAGAACTGTATAAACTAGTGTATTTTGCATAGAACAGAAATCATGCTTACATGATAGGAATTCACCCCTTGTCATATTTTTTGTTATAAGTGCCAACATTTAAAAATAGTGTACACCCTTCCAAAGTGTACAGGGGCAACATTTTGAGGGTTTAGTAGATTTTTACAAAAGGGTTGAGTGTATTTTTAAAGTAATAGGTGTATGGTTGGGCATCAATATGAGGTCTGAGTACAATGTATAATTTTCTGGTTATACCCCTACCTTGGCTAAGTCACTCTAACACAGAGGTAATATGACAGGCTGCTGAGCTTTGCGCCACTGTCCACTTGTTTATTTATTGTGTGACCCTGAACGAGACCCCTCCCCAACCAAACCAGGATTCCTAGTCACCCTGCAAAACAGTTATTGGTTTGTAAATGAGCTAAATAAAGAAATGTCCTATCTGTGTTGCCATATACTCATGTCAAAGTTATTTTCAGGTAATGTCTCTAGCATTTGCCTTATTTTATGCTGCTTAAGTGTGATTTTAGACATGAGCCTTATTCATAAATCTATATTTAAGCAGAGCTGATCTTTACTGTATTTCCTTGTTATCCTAAAATATTTACTTATATCAGTCTGCAAAAACTGTATTAGCCATTTTAGCACACCTGGGCCAAATTGTTTAAACTAAATCTCTGTTATGCCTTGCCTGTACTTTTGTTTTGGCTTGCGTTTCAGCGCTTACCTCTTTACTAAGGCCAAATGTTCTTATTTTTACTCATTTAAGTAACTTCATTCTCTTGTAGTTTGAAGTGCCTAAAACGCTGCATCATATTTTTTTATGTACTCTGCTGTAGCCCAACAAATTACCCATTAGTTGGAGAAGTATTTTAAATAATGTTTTTGTTTTCTTTTTGCATTTTGCAGAATTGTATCTGAATATTTTTTTGATCAATGAATGCATAACTTGATCCATCCATCTATCCACAACCCCTTTTTCCCCATTTTTACACATGGAGTTGAGGTACCACTTTAAAAGCAACAATCATATAGAGCCAAGATTCCCCCTATCGGGTAACTTAATATTGAAATATGTATAACTTTATTCAGTGAGTTTTGCTTGTTTATGTTATTTTTGAAGAAGTCAAACATGAATGAGCATTCAGTTAAGAAACTGTTGTTCTTGCATAACCATTAATCTGAAAAAGTATAAAGCTCTTGAAAAGCTTATTATATAAGAAAGTAGCCTCAACAGAGGTTTTTTTGTCATTTCATTTAAACTGTATTTTTTTTTTTTTTTTTTACTGGTATTGGCACCTGAGACTTATAGCACAAGTTAGATAGTTACCATTATTTATTTGATAAAAAATACACTTTTATGAAAGCTCCTTTATTTAATGTCCAGAGTGCTGAAAAAGTAAACGAAAACAGCAACACCTTGTGTGAAGGGAAGCACCGAAGTCACTTTCCACAAAGCTTTCTGTGTATTGTCAAATCAAACAGCAGCTCATATGAATGGTGTATTTCTTAATGTTCTCTTTGAAACTTTCATTCAGTTTGTGGCAGTTCATTTTCAGTGTTGCTTGATATATATGAAATACAAGTTTGTTAAATACTGCTGCGGTTTTATTTCTGACTGATTTCAAATTATATTGCGTTAGCACTAGATTCAGAAAGGCCTTCTTTGTAGGTGGTATTTGCCCTTTTTCTGTAGTTGGGCATCTGCCTAACTGCCTATGTAAAGGGAGGGGAGTACATCTGTCAGCGTTTTTGTTTGTTCACTTTTTATTGTTGAACAGAGTAGATATTCCATAGAATAATGTAGTTTTGTTTGACATTAATTTGCTGTTGTGGTATTCAGTGTCATGACATGAACCAAAACATAGAATGTGTGGGGTATATGTGAAGTGTGTGTGTGTGTATGAGGGGGTGTCTTTATGCTTGTGCCATGATGGGGTATAAAATTATTATTGATGGGGGATAATAAAGGCTCAAAGTTACTAATCATTTTTTTTGGGGGGTGGGGGAGCTTCATACTTTCTTTCACACAGACGTGATTTTGTTAGTTTTCACTCAGAAGTGAATTTGTTGGCTTTAACACCTATTTTTGGTTCTTAAGCTCTTAACTGTTGCAGGACAACTATCATGCATTATTTGCTTAGTTGTATGATATTTACGTAGATGATTGTAAGACACTGTTGTTTTCTAAAAGGATTATCATTCATTCAGGGATTCATTTTCTGATGTCAGCTTGATCCTATGCAAGATCACTGGAACCCGGAACCTGTGCCAGCATTTATTGGGGTTAAGGCAAAGACCCAGTACTGGACTAGATGTCAGTCCTTTATAGTACGCAAACATGTACACATACATTTACAAGGAAACTGCTTTCCCAGCCAGGCAATTTGACAAGTCAGCATTTCTCCTAATTGTATGTCTTTGCGATATGGAACAAAACTGCAGGCCTTGCAAAAACCCAGAAATACAGAGACAAATATGCCCTCAACTGGTAGCAAACCACTGAACCAAAATCTGTGAGGCATTCATTCTAACTGTTGCTTAATAAACCATCACTGGATTGAAAGCCTGCAACATTCCTACATTAATCTGGAATTAAAAGGTGCAATTCAATGAGGAATTGCAGATGTTGATGTACATAGTAGAGGACAGATCATTTTATTATAATCAAATTGATTAATTAAATATGAGCTACACTGCAGAGATAATCAAAGTCCTTATGGATATCACTGTAGGGTACCCTTCATTCTGTAAGATATTTCTGTATTAGGGAGACAGCATGGTTGTTTGTATGATTTGTATGAAACTATAGATGAAAGAAATTAACATCAAGAACCGCAATCAGACTGAAATATGTCATACAGGAGGTGGAGACATTCATGTATTGAAATGTAAATTGTGTTGTGTCTAAAGCATATCCTTTTTTATACTTTCTTTTGATATAAAAATGATTTAAAGTACACTTGTGGCATCAATGAAAAAAGAATGTTCTTCCTCCTGTATGAAGATACACCTAAATAAAAAAAGTATCCTGACATTTTTCTACATATTTTAAGAAATGTTCAAATAGTAATACCACCTTTAGTATTCATATCAAATATTTATGAATTATAGAATTGATAATGTTTAAAAATTGATATGATGCATATACTATTTTAAAAAAATTCAAAATATATAGAGATGCCTGTTAGGTATATTTTATAATAGAGTGGGGGCAGTTATAACATGTTTTTTTTTCTTCAGACACATAACTTTACATAAAATTTAAGTTAAGTTAGTAATTATAAAATTACCTTTGTTATAATGCTTATAGGTTAGACATTTCTTTCATAAAATGTTTGAGCAAGTTTAGAGGTAAGTTAAATATGATAAACATCATAGTAACTTGTCATTCCTTTAATCTTAATGTAGTCAAATAAAAACTGATATTATCACACCTTTCAGGCTTCCGTTGTCAATATTTATCATCATCTCTTATAAATGCAAAATGATTATAAGGTAAAAGCAACAGACAAAACTGACTATGCACCCACATAAAATAAAGAGCAACACTGGAGGGTGGGCATCACTTCTGTGATGTCACTCAGCAGAAGAGTTTTCTCATGGGAAAAGTAACACTTTGGTTTCATAAAAGGAAAGAAGGCCATAATAGTTACAAGCACAACCAGTTTGGTGTTTGATGTAACCATGTTATCTGTTCTTCAAGCTTTTTTGTTTCTATTCAAAGCATAAATGTGATTATTGAAGTGGGCCGTTTTGTCTGCTCATAGTACAAAAGTCCTTCACTAATTGCCACATCAAATGACTAGGAACACCCCAATGGAATCCTTGAAGCTACTGTGAAGAAAAAAAAACATGCAAGCATCAGTAAAAGTTGGGTACTTTTGTGAGTTGCCATGAAAGTTTGGGTTACACGGGTGGGGGCTTATCACACAGGAAGGCCTCTCTACAGATTAGTTCTGCATCACTGTCACGCAGCTATGCCTATTTTGTCCACAGCCAATGCAGACTCGCACCTTTATTGTTTCCAGGTGATAAGCAGTAGCAGCACACTGTACAGGGAACAAAAGATAAGGCAAGAGGGCCTAATGTGTTACCAAAGTGTGACTTCTTTACTCTTGGTCATGCACCGGTGACATGAGTGTCTGCACATTATTCCTAACCACACACAGAGCAAAAAAAATGTCGGTCTCAGCTTGTTCAAAGGTAGGCGCTTTGTGCAAATAAGAGTAAATGACATGGTCCATATACTCCTTAAAGCATGCCAGGAGTCAGAAAGCTGTTAACATTTGCATTTGATGTTATTCATGTATTCTGTTTCCACTGTGAATAACTAATGTTGAATTCTATGTTCTGTGGGGAAACAATCCTCTGCTTTCCTGCTAAAGTCATGACCTGTTGGTATCTGGTATTTACAAATAGCAGTAATGCTGTTCTTATCAGAACCAACAGGATTTTCAAACACTTAAATGCTTCAGGACAAATATCTTGGTGTCAGTTAAAATTTGATCTGCTGCTGGCCATTTCACCACTGATCCATGACTCACTGTCACTCATGAGTAAGACAAGAAGTTTAACTTAAGAAATGTGTTCTGTAAGCAGGTATGTTCAGACGTATTTTTGCTTTCACATCTATGTTTTAATAGATACACTGTTTCAGTAAATAGTGCACCATAGAACAAGACAGAAGTTAAACCAACCAGCATTTATAAACAGAACAGAGCTGCATAGTGTTACACCCTGACATCTGCAATGCAAATTGAAAGACGCTAGTTAAAATGCACAAAAAGCTGTCTGTGCAAATCCTCATCAGAAACACGATCTAATGAGCCTGTATAGCAAAGTGGGTATGTTCACTGAACTGTAAACGTATGTTTAGGTCCTATGCCCCCCACCATGTGCGTACACACACACACACACACACACACACACACACACACACACACACACACACACACACAGAGTCACGCTCACTTCCATACTGGAAAATTAAAAGAAAATATCCCTGTGCTTTTGAATTGCCTTTGGAATGGTTTCAGCTGTTTTTTGGGAGGGGGGAGCGCTTCTCAGGTTCAGGAGAAAGTAAAATAAAAAAATAGATAATACCTTAGAGCTGTTAAAAGTTCATGTATATCAAAAATGTTAACAGCTACATTTGGTATTGCTTTAACTTATTCAGAAATGTTATTTATCTCACTAGCCCTGTTGACTATTTTAAGATGAGGCCTAGGATAGTGCATATATAGACTCTGGGAAGTTTAACCGGGAAAATAGGAAAGTTTTCTTGCATTTTTCAGTAAAAAAATTTGTCAGTCTTTAACGTCCACCAAGATTACCACCAATTCAGTCAGATGGAATCTCCATTTAATGTGTCATTCAAAAAATTGCCTTTCAGGAATATATATATATATATATATATATATATATATATATATATATATATATAATGTTATTACTGAAATATGAATTCAAGTACTGACTCTGGGGAAAGAACGCACTTTTTTTATGATCTTTCCATGGTGAAATGTGAGCACAGAACTTCCAGCGCTATTGATAGTAACAGCGTATAACACAAGTTCTGTATTTGGTTGTTTTTCCTGTTTATTAGCAGTAATGGGAATACCAAGAACATCTGGATGTGTGTGACGCACTGGCAGTTAGTCCAGAGAATGAGAATAGTGGTGCACAGAGAATAAAACTCGATAGTCACAGCCCAGAATAAAACTGAAGCTTACAGGTAATATGCAGCTTGTATTGCCACATTATGTGTTCCCCTAAAGAGGCAATGCATTACTCTCTTCATGAACCCCAAGGTATTTACTTATGCACTTATTTATGTTTTTGCTGTAGGTTAAGTTAGATAGATACTAATTATAGAAGAAGGTCAGGAAAAGGCTCTAGAATACAATCCTGAAAAAAAAGTAAGGGAAAATGATTTATTTATGTATTTATGTGTCTACATATGTATTAAATACAAATAAATAATAAAATCTCTAGAATACAATTCTGAAAAAAGTAAGGATACATGATAACAGCCATGCATATAATTAAGACACAGAGGAGGAGGTTTTACAACAGAACTACATGAAATGTGCAGACAATAACATGTATTATGGTTTGCAGTATTCTGCAGGTTTAACTTTTCAAGTACCATGATGGGAATAGACCCCATTCTTAAGTCACAGTATGATTAAAGTTCATGAAATTAGTAGTGTTTCAATCTTTAATGTTAGCAAGCCAAAAGTGCTCTTCACAGCACCTGCAGTGTGCCCAGAATTTACTCCTTTTGTAATTCATATGAAATTGTATCATAAGATCATAGGAGGTTACTAGGCTAATGGCTCTTGTGCACTTACAAGCCTAACCAAAAGTTTA
Organism: Protopterus annectens; assembly: GCF_019279795.1. NCBI lineage: Eukaryota > Metazoa > Chordata > Ceratodontiformes > Protopteridae > Protopterus > Protopterus annectens. The sequence continues at coordinate 102,279,259 of NC_056743.1, read as the reverse complement.
TCCCTAAAAAGAAACCTCCATCAGCAACTATCGCTCCTGTCAGTAAGGGACATAGGTGGAACCCCTGGGACAAATTTGTGGTTTCCCATCCACTCATCAAAGTTGTGCTTGAAGAGGGTCAGTGAGGTGCTCTGTTTGACATGCATGGGAAGTCTATTCCAGAGATGGGGCAGCCTCTGGGAGACAAATATGTCTCTCCAGCAGGTTTTGTTGATGTCGCATATTAGATCTAGGCCTTTCAAGTTGGTAATGCATGAGGAGTTAGACTTACAGATATGGAGCATCTCTAGTAGGGTAGGGTCCGAGATTGCCTTGTAGGCAAGACACAGATCATCCCTGAGCAATCTGTATGATATGGAATAGAGTTATAGTGATTTGAGCCTGTCAACATAGGACAGGTATTGTAGGCCATGGATTCGCTTTGTAAGGTATTTTAGTGGCCTTTCCAGTTGGTGCAGATGTTTGGACAGGTACATACCAAACGGGCGTTATACTCAATTATTGGTCTAATGAGGGAGTAGTATAGAGATGTAATAACTCCTTTTTTCTGGATGCAATCCCTTTACTTATGAGGTGAACCAAGTAAAAGGCTTTTCTGACCACCGCCACTACATGATGGTCAAATGCGAGATTGTTATCTACCTGAGTGCCCAGGTTTCTCACCACAGATTGTGTGCTTAGGGGGTTGCTGTTGATGTAGTAATCAGTAGGTGCCATGTATTTGCCGAATGGTATGATGATACATTTTTTTTGCATTTAGCTTGAGGCCATGACTTTGGCACAGTCATTAGTTGCTGTGAGACCCTCTTGCAGTATATTAACATAATTTGGGGAGTCAATGATAGCACCCAACTTACAGTCATCTGCAAACATGGTCAGCCACAGGCCTTTTGTCTTTGCCTGGAACTCTGAGAAGTAGATGCCAAACAGTAGGTGTCCCATGACAGATCCCTGCAGAACTCAACTAGTGACAGGTCTGCTATCGGAGGTGGAGGTGCCTATTTTGACTTTGAGGGTCCTGTTGGTGAGCCAGTTGGCCACCCACCTGATGACATAGGGATTTATTCCAAGTTGTGTTGGTTTTCAATGATGCCCAAGTGGGGGACTGTATCAAGGGCCTTGACCAAGTCAAAGTAAGCTGTGTGTACTGACTTTTCCTCATACAGGGCCTTGGTGACAGTTTCAAAGAAGTCAACCAGGTTCAACAGGTAAGATCTGCCAGTGATGAATCCAAACTGGGTGGGGTAAGGTGCTTGCGAATTGCCTATGTCCTTGTTTATGAGATCCATAATAATGTGCTCCATGGCTTTACAGATCAGACTTGTCAAGCTAATGGGGTGATAGTTTCCAGAGTCAGTAGTGGCACCACCTTTGTACAAGGGGATGACAATGGCAGTTCTCCACTCTGCTGGAATGAAGCTTGTACTTATGCTGTGGTTGAATCGGGTGCTCAATGGCAAAGCCAGTTCTTGCTGGAGGTGTAGAATACAGCCTGGGATACTATCATGCCCTATGGAAGCTGTGTTCTTTGTCTTGGATAAGGCCTTTAGCACTTGATCTATGGAGTGGTGAGGGACAAGTATCAGGATGTCTAAAGTGCCTTTGAGGGGGACAGGGGTGATGTTTCTGTTGAACCTATTTGCTAGCAAGTTGGTTAAGTCAACAGGATCAGTGTAAGTGATATTGTTAAGTAATAATTCAGAACAAACCTGGGCTTTGCCATGGAGGTTCCTGATGTAACTGAAGAAGGCTTTGTGGTTTCCCTGTGTTTCAAAGTCTAGTTTAGATTCATAATTGGCTTTGGAGGCTTTCACTAATGATCTAATTTGTTTGTTGAGTCTAAGGAGGGAGTTTTTTCCAATTTGGAATATGTTACATTTTACTCTTGGACAATAGTTTCTTCCTTTTGTTGTAAAGCCTATTGATAGAGGATGTCCACCAAACAGGTTTGTGTTCCCTTGAGAAGCATGTTTTAGTTCTATTGGGTATGACTGAGTTCATGCAGTTGTACAGGTGCTTGTATACTGCACTGACATACTGTTCAGCATAGTTGTCTGCATCTAGTGAGGGGTCCAGTGGTGTGAAGCTGCAGATACCCTCCCTTAGGAGGTTGTAGTCAGCTTTTGAGATGTTTTTTAGCTTGATTATGGTTGGGTGGGGGTTGGGTGGGATAAAAACTTCGAATGAGATGATGATCTGATCTCGCCAGGGAAGAACATACTATGGGAATGGTGTAGTGGTCACCCATGTTGGTGAGATCCAAGTCCAGAATGTTATCTTCCCTTTTGGGGGATGAGATGAGCTGGTCTAGTGCATTAGAAATTATGAAGTCAAGGAATCGTTGAGTGAGTGCATTAGTGCAGGAATAGTTCACCCAGTCTATGGTGGGGTAGTTGAAGTTACCAAGGATCTGGGTGTTAGGGGGTACCTTAATGAAGTCAAGTAGGTCCAGGTAAGAGGAATGGGTGGCCTGAGTTATGGTAGGGGGGGGTCTATATCTGAATATAACTTAGATGGGTGTCTTGCCAGCTGTCATTTGCACCTGGAGTAGTTCCAGTGTGTCATGCTGGCAAACCAGTTTGGAAGTGTGCCTGTCCTTAATGAAGATAGAGACTTCACCCCCCCCCCCCTAATCTTCCCAACCTCATTTTGGGGTCAGAATGTGTGGAATGAGGTATAGCCTAGTAAAGCAGGGGTGCTATCCACAGTCCTGAACCAGGGTTCCTGGACAGCACAGACATTGGCATCTTCCAGTGCAAGGAGAGCCTCCAGTGAGTGCATTTTTAGGTTTAGGCTTCTAGCGTTAAGCAGCATGACCTTCAAATATGCTTTTTGAGAGATCTTTTATTTTGGAAGATTTGTCTTTTGGACATTGCCTAAAAAAGGTACTATGGGGTAGGCAAGGGCCTTGGCCAGGAGCCAGAAACCTAGTGGTGACAAGTGGAGGCCATCTCTGGCAAAGCACAGAGGCCTGTCGACCATGTCATCCCAGGCAATCATATGCTGGATCCCCTTGGAATGACACCAGAAACTAAACCAATTGTTGAAGCAATTATTTTTTATTGGTATTGTGGTATCATTCTTGGTGAAGGTTGGATGCTGCTTAGGGCTAGGGTCATACCTACTTGGGACACATACTCTAATAGTTCAGTCACGTCTCTCTTCATGTAGTCCAGGGAGGTACATCTCAGGTCATTCACACCAACATGGACAATGACAGAGTTGTACTTGTACTTGTTGTTGAGAGACTTAAGTGTGTGCTTGATGTGACAGATTCTGGCACCTGACAAACGACTGACTGTGACCTTCTCCTTGTCAAGTCTGGTGAGGGGGACATCAGTGTGTCTCAGAGTTGAGTCACCAATGACTAGTATGTTTGGTTTATTGCTATGTCTTATGGGCTGTGTTCGTGAGACACTGGTGTGTTGTCTGCTGTGTATGAAGTGTTTGGTGCTGTGTTTAAAGTGTTTGTGAGTGTGTTTTGGAGGTCTCTGTTGTTTAGGTAAGTTTTTATTGAGGGTGTGTGTGTGTGTGTGTGTGTGTGTGTGTGTGTGTGTGTGTGTGTGTGTGTGTGTGTGTGTGTGTGTGTGTGTCTGTGTGTGTGTGTGTGTCTCTGTGTGTGTCTGTGTCTGTAGAGGACACTGCCTGCGACAGAGACCGAGACAGAATGTGTGTATGAAAGCAGCTAGAGACTGTGAGAAAGAGGGTGATGGGTGAGACGGATCTTGTGTGAGTGAATATATATGAAAGCAGAGTAGACTGTGTATATGCGTGAGAGAATGGGCTGTATGAAAAACTGTTGTGTTTCAGTTGCTTATTATTTTTAAGCACTATATTATTTCTTTATATATATATTTGATGTAAAATGCTTCCTCCAACACCATTAACATATACTACAGCAAGTTTGAAACAGTAGGCAGCAGGAGCTATTTTACAGTAAACATATATAGTACTTAAAATAATAATTAAGCAAGTTAAACACAACAATTTTACAGTGAGCCCATTGTCTAAGCTCAATAATGCCCTCCACGGTGTGTGCAAATGTGTAATTAATGCCCGTTCAGGGGTGTAAAGGCCCTCCGCTTGCAGTGTCAGGCCTCATAACACTTCTGGGTGGCCATTAATTACACATTAACACACACCCTGCCAGGCATTATTGCTTGCCTGTAAAATTATGTGTATGCAGCCCACTATCTTGGGCCACAATTATTAACCTTTAATCTCCTATTTTGAATTTGCCTCTCCTCAATCATTCCTGCTCAACATGATGCTCTTATGTTCTTCCAGAAGTTTTCTATACTTGCAACTATCTCATCTGGTCTTTCACCTTATATTTTTTCTTTTGTTTTTTGGCACATTCAGTTGCTGCCTGATTTTTATCTACGTCTGGTTTGATTTTCATTCCTGCTTGACACCGATATGCTTCTGCTAGATTAAGCACAGAAGTTATCTTAGATGAATTCTCCTTGTGTTTCAAAATTTTCACTATGTTTGGCTCTTATGAGGTCAGCAGATATGTGTGGAGTCCCACAGTTGCAGATCTATACATGTAATCATTTTCAAGGAGGTCCATCCCTCCTTTGGAACGGAGAATATATAATCTTGGTATGCACTGATTTTTTTATAAATCATTTGGTTTGGTGAGCATGAAACATCCTTCTTGGTTTTCCTATCTAATCTATCCAGCACATTTTGGGGCCAGTCATTCACTCCAAAACTGTAAGTTAGGACAGGAAGAGCAAATGGGTTTATAGCTTTGCTTTTGTTCCTAGATGTCAACACTGTTTTCAAGATTAATTTAAGTCTTGTAAAGTATTCCTTACTAAGTTTTACTTGCGTTTTTTAATTTCTCCAAGTCTTATGGGTTTCTAATACCATGATGGGAATGGACCCCATTCCTAAGTCAAGGTAAGATTAAAGTTCATGAAATTAGCATTGTTTCAAGTCTTTGATGCCAGCCAGTATTGTTTTTCACAACACTCAAAATGTGTCCAGTAATGACTCCTTCTGAGTTACATGTATTGTAATATATTTAAATATGATTGTAAATTCTTTCTTACAAGACCCATTGTCCTACTACTATCAGGACTGTCTGGGTATCTTACTTCTACATTGCTCTTGTTTCTGCATGTAGATCCTGATATTTTATGACTTTGTGCCTTTCTGTACGCAAGACACTGTAGTCACTGAGTGTGGTAGTTTCAATGATCAATGCTACTCTTGTCTTCTTTTCATGGACAACTATATCTGGTTTTCTAGCATCTATCTTTTGAACTGTTGGTAATGGGTGATCCCAAGTGATGTAGATTTTCTCATTTTCTATGATGCTTTGTGGCTCATGTTTCCAGTGTTTTTCAGCCACTTCAATACCACAATGTTTTGCACAATCACCAGTGCAACAGTCTTGCCACATTATTATGCCTTTCAGTACACAGTCCTTCTGCAATTAGTATGTCTCAACCAGCAATGAGGTGTGCAACTGTTTCCAATTCTGTTTTACAAAACCTACATTTGTCTGTTTCTCCCACATGTTCAATGGACTTGATAAATCAATGTGTACGCAGCCCACTGTCTTGGGTTGCCAATATTAATCTTTCATCTCTTGGTTTGAATTCATCTCTCCTTAACCATTCCCGTGTTTGTTCCTGATCAACATGAAGTTCTTCCAGAAGTTTTCTGTACTTGCAACTATATTTATGCTTTTTCCACATTTCTTGCCTTCTCATCTGATCCTTCAACTTATATTCTTTCTTTCGTTTCTTGGAACATTCAGTTGCTCCCTGATTTTTATTTATTTCTGGTTTGATTTCCATTCTTGCTTGACGCTGATAAGCTTCTGCTAGATTAAGCAGAGAAGTCATATTAGATTTATTCTCCTCATGTTTCAAAACTTTAACTACGTTTGAGTCTTGTGAGGTCAGCAGATATGTGTGGAGTCCCACAATTGCAGATCTGTACATATAATCAATTTCAAGGAGGCCCATCCCTCCTTCAGAACAGGTAATATATAATATTGGTATGCACTGATTTTTATAAATCATTTAGTGAGCATGAAGCATCCTTCTTGTTTTCCTATCTAATCTGTCCAACATGTTTTGGGGCCAGTCAGTCACGCCAAAACTGTAAGTTAGGAAAGGAAGAGCAAATTGGTTTTATAGCTAAGATTTTGTTCCTAGATGTCAGTGCTGTTTTCAGGATTAATTTAAGTCTTCTGAAGTATTCCTTACTAAGTTTTATTCACATCTGTTCATGTTTTATTGTTGATCCTTCATCAATTCCCAAATATTTATACACTCCTTCTTGCTCGTGTTCCTTTATGTCAGATTCTTGTCCTAAACTGATATTTTCCTGGTGTTGCAGTTTTCCTGTTTTAAAGGTTGGTTTTGCACATTTATCAAGACAAATGACATTCTTATATCATCTGATAAAGTTTTGACAACTTGAAGATGTGCTTTCAGTTCCTCATCTGATGAGCTATGCAGCTTTAAATCATCAACAAAAAGAAGGTGAGAAGTCTTTACACTTGGTTATTTTGTAGGAGCCAGATTATAGCCATGGCCTAAACTGTTGAGTAAACAGCTTAATGGATTAAGGACAAGGCAGAATAATAGTGACAGAGAGCCACCCTGGAATATTCCCCTTTGAATTTTTATACCTGGGATAACAATTTGTCCTTTTATCATGGCTTAACTGCAAAGTGGTCTGCCACTGTTTCATGGTCACTGTAATGTAGTCGATCAGTGTGGGGTGTATCTTATACATTTTAAGCACTCTTTTATCCATGAATGAGGGATGTGATCAAATGCTTTTTTGCAGTCAATCCATGCCCTACTTAGATTTTTCGCCTTTTTACAATTCTCCACTGTGACTTTAACAACAAATGATCCTTTGTTCCATATGACTTTCTTCTATTGCCCTCTTGTTCTACTGCCATAATTGAGTTTTCTTCTAAATGACTATAAACTCTGTCGGCATCAATTCCTGTGTATAGTTTATATGTCATTGGAAGGTAAGTTATAGGCCTATAAGTTTTAGGGTAGCTTGCAGATTCACTCTTAAGTAGGAGCATTGTTTTTCCTGTTAACCAGGTTAGTGTCTGTTCTGGGTGCATATATAATAGTTCTTACTCATGGCTAAATCTTTGTGCAAAGATGTTAATACTTTTAACCAGAAGTTAAGTACTGCATCTGGGCCTGGGGTTTTCAATTAGAGGCTTTTCTTAACTTTAATTCAATGTTTCTAGCTGTTACTTCATCCCGTTTCATATCCTGTTCCTTTAAACTTATTCTTTCTTTTACTTCTTTGATCCATTTTGCATCTTTATGTTCCACAGGATCTTCATAGATTCTTCTCCAAAATGTATCTAGCTCTTCTTTTTTTGGTTGTTTTTGAATTCCTTTTACCTTATTTCCCAGTACTCTAGAAAACCTTTTTGGGTCATCAATACATTTCTTATTTTGCCCTTTCCCTTTATATTTATCTTCGTATCTTCTAAGTTTTTTCACCTGTGATGAAAGTTTTAGTTTGTTGTTTGCAGTAGTGCATAATGGATCCTGATCTGTTCTAATACTGCACACTGCTTTTATCACATCTATCGTTCTTAGTATTTTTGTTGATCTATTCCCTCTTCTGTAGTCTTCTAACGGTGACACTTCTTGTCTTAATTGCTTTATAATTTTCTATATTCGAAATTTCCATGATGGTATTCGATTTCTCCCCTTCCTTTCCCTCACTACCCTGTTTTCTTGTGGTATAAGTTTATCAGATATTAATTTAGCGGCACAGTAATATTTCCTATTTACTTCTGTTATATTGCATGGATCTCTATGAACAGTCCTAATTACTGTGTTCATTTGTTTTATCAAACTTCTGACTTTCTGGGTTTTATTAACCTTCTGCAGTCTATTTCTTTTATTGATATTGATATCTCTGTCCATGTCTGTTAAATCAAGCAATTCTTCTCTTAGCTCATTTTCTTTCAAACTGAGGGCACATCCCTTGTTTTCCAATTCCTGCGGGCATTCTATAGAAGGTTCAATAGCATCTTCCTGTGACACAGTCTCATCAATTTTATCCTGTGCCGTCCATTGCTCTATCATATGGGAACTCACTGGCTTATCACTCCTCAACACTGAGTACATCAGAGTTTCCACAGTTTCCTGTCTAGCTTCAAGTAAACATTTATATTGGTTTCCTGTGGAAGGCTCCAAATTATCTTCATATGGCACCTAACCAATTGCTTCCTATTCCACTGGTTTCCCCGTTAATATGGATATCCATTACTCTATCCTGTTGTGATGCTTTCTGAATTAGATTTTTTACACTAAATCCTTTCCTTTGCAAGTACTCCATAACCTCAGTTTCTCTTTCTTTGGCTTCTCCATTACTAATCTCCTTTTCTACTTTTCCTCTTTGTCTTTTTATTTTTTGTATTGTAAAGTTTTCCATGTCTGGATTCCTTTGTCTGTATTTCTCTTCAAATATCTTTGGTGCTGCTCTTTTTGGTTTGGTTAGTTTTGCTTTCTCATTTGCATAAATATTACACCATATTAAATCTCTTTTTCTTTCCGATGTCCATATTTCTTCTTCAGATGTTTCCTGATCTTTCTGTTTCTCCCTGCTTTGGGGACTCACTCCATCCTGCTTTGATGTAACCTGTGTTAGACCTTCTAAGTCAAATCCTTCACTTGGCAAGCACTCTATAACTTCAACTTCTATTTTTTAACTTCTACTTTACTGATCTTCTTTCTGTATTCCATCTTTGTGATATTTTTTTATTGTGAAATTTTCCATATCCGGATGCATTTGCCTGTATTTCTCTTCAAATATCTTGAGGCTACTTTTTTACACTGATTAATTTGGCTTTTTCCTTTGCATAAATACTGCACCCTATCAAATCTCTCTTTTTTTCCCATGTCCATATTTCTTTTTTATAGTTTTCAAATATCTCTTGGTTTTGTTGTTTATATTTTTGCACTTTCTCAGATGCTTCTTTTTCCAAACAGATCAAGGTTTCTAGATCTATATACTGTTTTTAACAAATCTGTTGTATTAATTAACACAAATTATAATTTGAAGCTTCTGACAATTTTTCTTGCAGAAGTATTTTTCTTTCCTCTAATTTCTCTCTTAATTGTTTTGTATATCTTCTGTCTGGAAACTCTGGGCTTTTTACATAGTAGTAACAATACATCATTTCTTTGTTATCCTCAATAGTCCACTTTATTATCTTTATGGCTCTTCTTTGGTCTATCAGGTTTTGCGATTTTTGTGGAGTACTACTTCCTTGTACAACAGGGGGGCCATCCTCCCCCTGGGCCTGACCTGACCCCGTTGTAGTGCTGTTTTTGTGTTTTGAGGATTCTATACTGTCATCTTTTCCAGTCCTGCCACCAGTGCGCCTACCAAGATTTGGTACTTTTTTATCCTGGGTCTTATGCATCCACCTATCTTTGTTTTTTTTTTTTTGACTTACTTCTATCCATGATATATGCTATATAAATACAGTCTATATATCAGTGTTGCCTTGAGGATGAATTCAATTTCAGCACTACTAATTTCCTTAGCTTGCTGACTTTCCATCTCTCCATTCAGACCCCTAACTGGTGATACCACCTAGATTTGCTCTAAGACCCAACTATGCTTCCAAACAGACTGCTGTTACACTAAAAATTAATAGTTTTTTTAAACAAGTTTATTATTGGATTATTTTTATAATCTTGATGTATAGTAATTCCTCTGCTTTAAAACTTATATGCAGATCTCACACTACCTATGCACAAATACATGCTCACATTCCCAAAGACTTATGCAGATGTAGTTAAAAAAAGGTCTGAAAGATATTGTGTACTGTGAAGATAGGTGAAGGCTGCCAATCTAGCCAGATAGAATTCTGTAGATAATTCTGTCATTTGTAAATATTAATGTAAGCCACAGGCTTGTTCTCTTAAATGTGAAAAGACTGCATTAGGTATTGAACTGCAAAAATGTAACAACAGTGCACTCTGCTGTAAGTAAGCTAAGTCAAGCATTTCATGACTGTTTTGATGTTAAAATTCGGAGCTGATATGTCTAGAGGGAGGCATCCTGCCTATCGTTTTAAGACCAGAGTTAGTGGCTAGAATTTGCATGTATAAATGTCCTTTATTGCTCTGGTTTCTGACCAGGTGTAAAGAATGTAATCCTAGTTTCTGTTAGCCTGGGAACACCAGAAAAGTGTGAAGAATGATGTCATGTGAAGCAGCTCTGTGTTATCAGTTTAAAGAGAGAGAATCAGAGATCTCTGAACATTTTGTTTTGAGAAAATCCAACATCCACAGCACTGCTTTGCTCTTTATGTAAGTTATTTAGAATTGTGTTTTCTCTTAGATATAGCTAGGAAATATGAAGATTAGACTAGTTTGTTTTTCTGTGATGTCAGAACTTTTGCTACTGTATTATTTTAAGTATTTCTCTGTGATCTCTGAACTCTTGACTAGCACTGTGTAGTAAGAAGTATTGTCTTGTGGTTTTATTATTTATTATTAAATATTTTTAAACCTTTTGACTGTGGTTGTTTTATGTAGAGTTAAATTAAGCTCTAGAGTACATTGTATGTACCAAGTCACTCTAATAAGCCTTGACTGTCTAGCCACACTTACCATTTTGATAATAATATTGCATAGTAATAATTGGACACCCTTTTAAGGGCCTTTGAGTATCTGATAAATATTAGATGGGTGGTGGCAATGATTTCTACTGTATAGTTTGGGAAAAAGTGGCACAGCTGAGGAACCTATGCTAGCCTTCCCCAGGAGTGTCTGTGTGGGGGAACACTTCACATAATCGAATTACTGAAATCTTGAATTTCATATGGTCGAGACCATATGATCGAGATTTCAGTAAATCAAATATGTGTAGTGTTTAAAAATAAATGTTTACTTACCTTAATACATTGCGTGCACACAGAGGCAAGGATTCTTGTACACTCTGTGTGTACGTAATGTTTTATTTTTTTTTGCGGTCTTGACAGGAAATGAGAAATCTCCTATTTTGCGCTTCCGCATACAGCGCAAGACGAGAGATTTCCCATTTCCCCACTGTAGCACGATCTTGGAGTTGGTATATTTAAGTAGGGAGGTGTGGGGGGTGCAGGGGGATGAAGCCCCCCTGCAAAAGCAAAGTTTGTCTTTTTTTTTTTTTTTTTTGGATTCATTTCAGAAGTTCGAGTTTACGAAACTCGATCTTTTGGTTTCGGTTATTTGCAGTTCGAGATTTTGTAAATTCGAGCTTCTGAAGTGAATCCCTGTGTGGTTATATATAACTCTTATCTCAAAGTGTGTGTGTGTCAACTACTTGGGCAGGGACACAAAGCACTGGTTGGACAGAGAGGGTGCTGGAGGTTTTAGCTTGCCCACTAGGCTGAGATCTGGGCCCTATAGCTGTGCCAGTGGGGAGTCTTATTGAGGACCTGGAGGAAAAGGGAGAGACCAGCCCCAGACTGATTGTGATCTCTGTGTGCTCTTAAGGGAAATTGTACTTTACTGTGTGTGTATTTATTATCCTTTACCAATATGGACGCCCCTCACTGGTGTTAGTGGTAAGGATTGAGGCTCCTTGATTGCTGGGCCAGTGCATGGGTGTCACATGTACTATATTATTTTACCAAGTTTGCAGCTAATGCAGCCTACGATACATACCACAGTTTAACACTAAAATGTTCAACTGGCTCGAACTACCTAATCACCTTACATTCACTCATCTTCAAATTACCCCCAAAATAATACACAAACCACACATACATGCCCTTCTTTACAAAACATTCTTTATGCACTACTCCCCACATGTTGCATTTGTTCAGCTAATCAGTGTCTGCTAATAACTTCCAAATCCTGTAATATACCTGAAGACTCGATGTACTCATCCTATGTCACTGGACAGTAGAACTCCCTGCCTGCCCCACTAAAACAGGACAGCTATGCATCTAGCTTTAAGCACAACCTAAAAGAGCACCTAGACTCCTCCTGGCTCTGTTCTTGTTCACACCTGGACTGACTCTGTCTCTTACTATCACTCCCTTGACTATCCCCAACCCTTAAGTCTCCCTAACTCACCAGCTCTCATACCTTATCCTGTAGACATAGCTCTCACCTCCCATCTTCAAAATGAGGAACACAATCCCTCATAATGTGGAACAAATGGGCAAAATGTAGAATACATGCTCCCGGCTTACTAGCAGCTTCAACTATGAAAGTCATATGATGGTTAAACTATGCTGGTTTTACTTATAAAACAGATCTTTTAATGAATTAATATGATTCATTTCTGTTTAGCATGAATATCAGGTAAAATATTCCTAACACTGCATGTGTGACAGACCCTTTCACTATGGAACTTCAAGGAACATGAAATTTGTTAAGACACCAAATGAGGTACATTCCTTGAAATGAGGTATGCCTGTAAATATAAGTAAATGCTATATATATTTATAACTGTTTATTACTTTTCCTCACTCCTATGTAAATCAAATTTTATATTGCTGCATATGTAAATGCAAACTTTTTATTATCATATAACACTCCTATGGAAATCAACTTCTATTGACCTCTGTTCTGACTGTATTACCCATTTAATGATTCTAAAACCCCATTTCTACTGTTAAGAAACTGATTTTTTTCCTCTGTAAATTGTTTGTAATTTTTGTATCTCAAGTGGAACTGAAGTCCTCTGCTGAAAAGTGGGCTTGAACACCCAGTCAGACCATCCCGGTAAACAAAAAGCAGTCAGTCAATAAATAAATAATTGTAGTACTATTGAGCAATATTTTCTATAATCGTGTTATAACGTAGAACTGAAAAAAAATGAATGCTACATGGATCACTTCTTTCATTAGTGCTGTTTCTCCTTACTGCTGGCATTTCCAGATATCCAACTTCTGTCAACCCACTTTGGCTACCCTTACAGTACCACAGACTAAAGCTGCCAATCTGAACTTCATGTTTGACACATTTTTTCTATATCCAAAATACTATTCAAGTTAATAAATTATTTGCTATAAGCATTATAAAAAACTCACAAACGGAGAAGACAATGGAAGGAGGCCCTGTTGCTGGTATCAGTTGTTCACGCCACTTATTTGGATTCAGTTGACCACATCTGAAAGCTGATTCTTTTGCACAGTAAGGAATTGCTGTTCTAAGCACTAACACTTCAATGAAATAATCAGCTGTTCATGTCAAACTGCAGTTATGTTCTAGGTCTAGGTGGGCACATATTTTAAATTAAATTAAGTATAGCGATACAGGACACAGGACTCCAGATTTTAAATTACTTTCTTTTGGTGCAACTCAAATCTTATTCCAAAAGACTTGCTCAGTGTGTAAATGACTTACTCCAGTTTTGTCTATAAAGCAGGCTTACAAGGAAATACGTCACTTACACCTATAACATGTCTTTTGGAACTGGTGCTATTGGAAGTCAAACTGACATCAAGTGTTTTGGAAGTGGGTCTAAGGTCCATGCACTGACATCAAGTCTTTTGAAACTGGGGCTAAGGTCTAGACTGTTTTGCTGAAGTAGGACCATGGTGTTAGGAAGATGGCACCAAAACGTGATCGTTTCATAACCAGTGTGAATGTGCAGCTCAGTTTAACAAATATTTAAAATAATAACAGCAGAAGTAACCTGTTAACCCATTCTCCTTAACAAGGCATAATACAGCATTTATTTTTTTATTGCCATATTTATTTGTAGTATATAAACATGTCATGATTAGATATGTAAAGGTGGGCATGATTACATTCTCTGAGTGTCAAGTGCCCGAATCACAAAACACAGAGGGGCAGATCAACAGTGATTGCAGTGATATCCTACGGAAAACAATTTAAAGTTCTGATTCATTTATGTTGGGTTATTCTTCCCTTCTTATTGTTTTTGTTGTCAATATGTTGTTATTTCTGGTACTTGTATTTAGCCATGTGGAATCACTGCTTCTTGTTATTTGGAGATTTTATAGTGAATCCCTTGTCAATTTACTGCATTGATTCTGAGCATTTTTTTTCTGAACAACTTATCCTCATAGGAGCAAGCCTAATGGCTCTTCTACCTACTCCCAGATGGTCCATTTGTCCCATATTCACAGGAGCTAGGAATCTTAGAGTTAGACAAGAGCTTTAAAGCCTATTCATTCCTGGCTGGTAATTCCTAATGAGGTCAACCACTCATGGGGATAATCAGGTGGAAAGGAGCAGACCAGCTTGCTGGTCCTCTGTGGAGGTTTACCTACTCTCTTGATGGAGCATATGCCTCCCATGTGGTGGTTCTTTGTAGCTTTGCTATAGCTGCCCTCCATAAAAAGTGTGTTACCTGCTTAATTGCCTTCAGCTCACTTCACTGTATGAACTGCAAATAGCAGGCTTAATGGATTCGAGCTGCATGGGGTAGACACCCACTATATGTCTCCCATGAGACTATCTAGAGCCACCCCCCTGTACTCAAATGGGTGAGCCGTCAGTGGCTGTTTATTCCCATCTTCCCCTTCCACCTCCTACAATGATTGGGCCACTCAAATTTTGTGCAGTTTAGTAAGATCGATACTCTTCTGTGTCACACAGCTGGCTGTCCCTGACTATTCCTATAAAATAATACTGTTTGTCTAAAACTCCACTCAGGCTGTCAACATGCTAAAAGTGACGTATTTTATGTTAGGCAACTCGTTGAATTAATGTGCAAAACCTTCTGTTACTGCTGCAGTGAATATTACTTTTACAAATTCTTTGGAGAACTAGTGATTTTCCTGCAAATGCTTCTACTAATTTTCGTGCAACAAATATTTCTTACCACCAAAAGCAAGAAAGATACTACTGTATTAATTTCATTGAGGTACACCACGGCTGCTACCTAAATTGTGTGCCATTGAGAAGTGTTCCATATCAGCCATGTCATGATACACCATAGGTAGAGTGAAAGCAGTTTGTTATATTTTCTGCTCTTTTTGCAAAGTTTATTTCAATATATATTTTTTCTTGATTTTTTTTCAGACTATAGGTCTTCTTAGCTTAAAAGGCAGAGTTTGTCATATATGAAAATTCACCATTTTGTTTCTCTCACTGTTACTGACTCATTGATTTGATTCATCCTTTGACATTATTATTTTAATTAGGGATATATGCAGCCTGTAATGTACTGTAACATTATAAGACCAGCCCGATTTGTCATTTTTCTAAATTCCATTTTCTACAGCATATTACAGATATTACACATATTAAGCAAATAAATCTAGATGTGCATGTAGTACTTTGTACAAGTGAACAGTTATGCAAAGTGCTGAGTGAAATAAACAAATAAATTGACAAACTAAAGCAAAACATCTATTATGTTTCTACAGAATAGCTCTTTCAGTCATTATAGTAAGAAACTATAGCAAATACCCATACAAGCTCCATGCCTTGCATTTCCTTATAGCCAGACAGACTCAAAGACACACACACACACACACACACACACACACACACACACACACATACACACACACACACACACACACACACACACACACACATGGACGCACACACAAACACACGCACTCTGCAAACAATCTCTGCTGCTTAAGTCATCACCAATACTACCACCGGACAAAAACAATAGCACAACTGGCTTCCAGTGACATATCAGGACTGTCCTCTGAAGTGCCACTTACATCCCATAACAGATTGTGCTTTGGGCATCCACACCTTCACTCCTTCCTAGCTACAGCATGCAGCACATAATAAGTATCTTATTCAAAAATTATGAATCCTGACACAGTAATGATCGTATGAAAGAACGAGAGAATATACTAGTTTAAGAAAGGCTATAATGATACTATTTGCAAAGATGGCTTAGGTACAGGTAAGAGATCAGAAATATTGGGGATCTTAACAATTGATCACACATGCCCTCTCACACAAAGTTTATAGAATGAGGTCTTAGTAACTGAAGAATCAAGGCCTTCAATACACAAGATGCATGCAGACACACAAACAAATGACAGACATGAATGTGGTAAATACACTAATTAAGTATAAGGCTACAGGATGAGCAAAAGGATGAAGTAAAAATGTTCTTCCCAGACTGCGACTGATGTAAGCTCTACATTATTTTAGTGTTTATGTGCTGAGAAAATGAATTTTATATAGCTGACAGAATACAAGGTTGTAGGCTGTTGCCATGGGACACCACAAGACTAATCCACAGCAAATTACCTTGCGGATGTCTAAATGCTCTTCCTACTTTTATACATGCACAAAAAAAAAAGCATACTGTTTCACAACTTTAGTGCTATAATTTCGTAATGAGCAACTGATCTGCAAAAAACTGAGCCTCTAGCATTATAAAATACAAAAATGTTAATACAGTACACAGACTTCGTATTCCACACTTTTGTTAAATGAAATGCAGTTTTAGTTCATTCCAAATTGCAGTCACATAAATCAGGCAGATATTTAACATTTTTACTTTATTGTTTCAACTTGTCTATTTAAAATCTAATATTCTGCTTGCAAAAGACAATTTATATTTTTGTCCTCTTTTAAATTAGAGACAGATGTAATCCAAGAAGAGCAGAAATTGTACAAAGGATCACCAAGTGCATAAAGAGAAATTTCCTGATTTAGTGATGACATCAACAGTCATCACTTTCTCTGTTACTCACTGTGATATTTATTATTTCTTTATTACTTATACTTTGTGATTTTATTGTATTAGGTTTTTAATACTTAAATAAATTTGAATTTAAATATTTTAGTCTACCTTTTCTTCATATGAGATAGAAATGAGGTTTGGCAACAAACTAAGTTGTCCAGGGACATCTTCAAGAGGGGTTAAATGGGTATTAGTGGGAGTTAGGTGGGCTGGAGAGATGAAGGGGTTAAATGGGGGGAGGAAGGATTGGGAGGAAATGAGGTAAGAGTGGAGAGGAGCTTAAGGGGTTTAGGCAAGTGTAGCTGGGCAAGTAATCACATTTTGGCGTGAAATTGCTACAGGCAGGTAGTATGCCTAAGACGACCTAGGGGTGGTGTTGTGTGTGGAAGTAGGCCTTGGACGGAACTTGGTGAGTTGGAGTGACCATGTGGTCGAGTGTTTTATTTTTTTTATTTAGTTATTTATTTTCTTTCCCTTTCTGTGTGGCTTCAGAGGCTGGTTATGCTTGGTCATAGGTTGCTTGTTGGTTCCGAGGGGATTTTGAGGGATGAGCCACTTTAATTGGCTTTATTATTGGTTGTGGGTTACTCGTTGTGTTGCTGACTAGTAGTGCAGCTCATGGGGACCTTGAGAGAATGAGCTGCATTTCATGGTTTGGTTGGGGTTGGCGGCCTAGGCTAGGAAACCTTTGGTTTTGGTCTTTTTGTTGGTGTTGTTGGGCAGTTTGTAGGGGATTCATGGTGCTCATGCCTCTCAGCTGTTCTGATTGCGGCAGAGCATCCAGTTTTTTTTTTTTTGGGCAGATTCCTTGCACTGTGATGGTACTTACCTGGTCAGAGTCGGGGAGTGGGGACTTTGAGCATGGTGGGGCAGATTGGTTGTATTCATGGTTGTCTCGGTCATCCTTGTCGATCTGGATGGCTTGCCTCGGTGTCTGGGTGTTCTGGCTCTTGGCATCGCTTCTTCATCATGTGGAGCAGCAGGGATGTTGTGCTGTGTTCACGGGCTTGAGGCAAGCATTCGTTGCTATGGTTACAGAGAGCGTCCGTGACAGTATCAGTAAGAGAAGATCAAAGCTCATATGGCCTGCAACCTGAACACAGAAAATAAATGACATACGCAATAAATAATTACTTAGTGCACAAGCTTATGTGCACACAACGTTTGGTTCAGGCATTTCCAACCAATGTAATCCCTCAAATGGCTTCACAGGTCATTTAAACCTCAGAGAAAATATGTGGATAAGATTGACGATGAAGGCATCATGCTGTTAAATATCAGATGAGCTGCTTAGCATCAGTTGAAACTCAGTTACGAATGCATTTAGGACATTGCATTGTAGTGTACTTGCTTCCCGGTAAAAGTGTCCGCCGAAGCTATGGAGTTTTCATTTCTGGTCTGAAGGGAGTGTTTCTGTAGCAGTTCTCTTAAGTGATGTCAGTGGTGAGGAGAGTTTGGTTCCCTCTGGTGTTTTTGTGGTGCTGTGGTCTGCAGGTGTAATTTTACTCAGGTCCTAGGTAGGGTGGTTTGGTTCACAAAAGAAAAAAAAAAAAAGTTCTTGAGTTGGAGGTTGTCCGGAAAAGAGAGTCCTTGGCCACTATTATGCTATCGCGTGGGTAAGGAAGCAATGGTGATATTGGAATATAGTTGAAGTTATGTTTTTCCTGAAGCCATTGCGGCTTTGGTATGGCGGAAATTGATTGGAGGTGTGGTCTTAGCATGTTTGGCTGCTAGCAGGACTAATGGGGTTTTAATATGTGCAGTGGAAGGTGTCATTTTTGGAGATTATGGCCAGAAGCATGGCCATTTTTGTGGTGACTGCTTCACTTAGGTAAGGGGGGAGGGGGCTGGCATAGCATGACTGCCTTTAGGGAGCCTCATTCATCTCAGCGGCTTGATTGGTTTACATTTGTTATTTGGGGAAGTGCAATGGGAGATAAGCCTTCCTTTTCATGTCATTGTCTGAAGTTTTTTGCTCTCATTTACCCAGCGGCTACTGCATGTTAAGCATGCAGACCTTTTGCACTAAAAAAAGAAAAAAGAAGATAAGGTGGTTCCTTTTCTGGCCACAAAATAATGGTTTCCCTGGCAATGTAATGCCTGGAGTAATGGTTGATGTTGACACTCGTGCATGAGTGGCTTCAACCATTATAGGAGGGGGGGGGGGTTCTTGGGGACTGGATGTATCCTTACAAAATGTCAGTGCTCCACTAGAATCAGTTGGGGAAGCCCCATACCACATCCTCAGTCAAAGCATTACAGTAAACATTCACATGTTTAATCAAATTAGTACAACAAAACAATCATTCTATCTGATAAATGCAAAGCAGAAAGCCAGAGCATCAGACCAGATATTAGAGTTAGTTCTTCGTGAATATGAAATGCAAACCAAAAGATGTCATATCTGTGACAGTTTTAGAGGCATGGAGGGGTAAACCCCAACAGTAGCCCCTGTGGCTTGACCTTGATTTGTCGCTCCACCACATAACTGAGATATCAAGGAAGGTTAGAGCTGAGACCACATCTCCAGCTCATTTGACCTGTGGGTAGGAAGCAGCTTTTGCCTTTCCACAAGGGATGCCACCTAGCAGGAAAGCAGGGACTTGACAATGTGGTGCATGTTCAAAGAAACCTGACTCTTATGAGTGATTTGGTATGCCTGGAGCTGGGGAAAGTGGGTCTGGCATTTGTCATGGGCAGTTGTCTCGACTGCCAGAGTTTCTAGGAATGTCCAGGTTTTGGCTGATATTTGGTTGGTTGGGGTCTATATGAAGTTGCTGAGAATCATTGGGACAATCTGAGGATTGCCGTGCATTGGTGATGACAGGCGTTTGAGTTTTGACTTTGAATCCTTCAGAACGATACAGTTGAAATGAACTCTGGTATGCTGACAGCTCTTTGGGTTGGAAGGAGCGGTGTGTCAAATGTGTCCCTATTTTCAGCCTCTGTGTATCATTTGATACCAATTTAATTCGGTAGTGTCTCCATTCTCCTCATTTTATTTCAGAGAGCTGAGTTCGCCTAGTGGTGTTTTTCACTGATGGTAATGCAGAGGGTCTTGTTCAATACCTGGCAGTTTTCTTATTTGTGGGATTGGAATGTGGGTCGAAGGCAGAGAAGGATGACAGACATTTGGTTTTCAGGCTTAATACTCATGGTAATGTAAACCTGTTTTATCAGCCTAGGTTTTAAACTTTGCAGTTAGTAACGAGGACTGACACGAGTTTAGAATGCCTACCTTTTAGGAAATTCATGCTGGTGCAACACCAAAGGGGTTATATATGTTGGTAAGACCAACAGAAGTTGGTAAAAGCAATATTTAATTAGAAATATCTAATAATAAAAAAAATCCCTACTTTTGGACATTTGATCTTTATTTTCAGCCTTCCCCAGATGTTTCTCACTATGAGGTTGAGAGGTATGGCTCGTAGGCACTTTTACTGCTGCCTGCAATAACTGAAGGTACTATGGAATTCCCAGACTGTACAACTAGATTAAGGCAGGTAGCAAGGGATGGACATAGGGATATTAAGTTGGTACGTAGATACAGGGTAAAGGGTTTGAGTCTCATCTTTCATTTCGGGGGGGGGGGTAACAGAGCTTGGGTGGATGAAGGGGCTGAATGGGTGAACTTTGTAAGGGATGGAGCGTGTCCTTTTCCATCACTTTTGTAGACTGGTCAGGCTTGCCTCATGTTTGGATTTGAGGGGGGGAATAATAAGCCTGCAGTAAGGGTATAACAGATTGAGGGTATGGACAATTCAAGCACAACTAATTGGGGTGGCCTACTGGGCGAATGCACTATGTTGTAGTTCAGAAGGTCTTGTGTTTGAGACTTGGCATGGGGTAATTGTTTAATTACATGGTGGCTCAATCAGGTAGGAGGTGGTCTCCTTCTTAGGGTGTATTACAGCTTTAACAGGGGGGGCAGGATAAGTATCAGTTGATTATTGTAGTGATAGAACAGTTTTTTTTGGTACAAGAATTCAGTTTGGATATAATTGGTGTGGTCTAAATGGGAGAGTGTTCCCTGGGTGCACTTCATCTGAGAGGAATGGGTATATTAGGAGTGTATCTTTCTAATATAGCAGGCATGTTATCTACCACTGCTGAGTGTGGGTTGCATTACAGATATTTGTAGAATAAGTAGTCAAAGGTGAAGCTTCATAGAGATCATTTTCTTGGGGATTTTGACATGGGCAGGTGCAGGGGCTGGACAGTTGGTCAACAGGATAGGCTCTTGACACTGCTTAAGATAGTCGTTGAGATTTGTTGGTTACAGGAATGTTGTGAATTTACTGTCTCTCTTTATTTTCTAGGTGGAGGCATACAGTGGCTGGTGGTTGACTGGCCAGAATGAAGGAGATGTGAAAGATTGATGAGGATGCTTGCTATGGAAGTCTCGGATGCCAGTGTTGTGCACACCAAGGATACAAGGGACATGGTGCAGAATGAACCATGGTCAGTGGCCTATGAGAAGCAGAGTTGTGAGGTAGCTGATTTGGGAGACTGGGTTGTTCATTTTATTTATTGTTATTATGCACTTGTATTTGGAAGTAAGGTATACTGCTGTGGCGGCTGGGTTGAGGTCTGGTAGATGATATGTTAACAAGTGTTTGTATTCATTAAGGCATTTCAAGGTTGGTGCATCTGGGTAGTGTAAGGCCAAGGGAAAATAGAGTATGTTGTGGGCAAGTTATAGCAGGGTTTGATATTCGCTTAAGGGTAATTTTGGGTTTTACTGGTGGGAGGAGCAGCAACAATTTTAGGAGCGGGGGTAGTTACTAGGTGAGAATGGCTCTAAGGTCTTGATGAGCTAGCCAGCTTTGGGTAAATAAGATTTGTAAAGTCATAATTACATTAAAGAATGTTGATTTAGGGGGTATAGAGGTGGGTCCCCTTGATAGCATGCAGGTTAAGACGTTTTTTGTTGCAGTAAATTTACAGTTTATTTTCTTTGACAGATCCATGATGAAGGTGCTCACAGTGGACATTGTGCCAGTGGCTGGAGTGATGGGCAATGAGGTCATAAAGGATGTGAGCTGAGTCACAGTTGCATATCTGAAGATGTTAGAGGCACAGAATTTGAGGTTGAGACGATAAATAAGCTTGGATTCCCCAGTGGCTGAAGGAAGTGGGTTGTGCAGGTGATGCATGCTGCAGAAGAGTTTGGAGGGTGATTGATTTGGCAGGATGAATTTTACTGTTCTGACTGTATTGGGTGCAGAAGACCTTCTAGTCACTGGAGCTGTATAATGGGGCAACAGAGCACGGTTAGAAGTGAACCATGGTTAGTGGTACAGTGGGATCAAGGGTACTCCTACTAATTTTAGTTTCATTAAGGTGCACTTGAATTTCATGAAGGTGTGTTTCAGTTCTGATATGTTAAGGCATGGGGTTGATGACGGTGATCTATTGTAATTTACAGGTGATGGATACACCGAATGATGTTTGGCTTAATCCTTCCCTTTATGGCAGGTAGGTGGTGAATTAGTTTGGGTAGAAGGGAGGGGGAACAGCCTGGGCAGGCTGGTTGGTGGAGAAGAGGGACAGGTTTGCCCTCTTCTGTTCCCCTTCTGGTGTCTGAATGTTCATTTCAACGAATTGGGGGAAATGAAAATGAGCAGCTGGAGGAAGGTTGCTGGATAGATAAGCAAGCTGAGGTAAGGATGCTGCTTATTTGGTGGAAGGTAATTCAATAAATGGGGTATGAAGTGAGATGGGATGCTGCTTCATAAGTAATGTAAGTGAGAAGAGGTATGGATGCTGCTTACTGGGCAGGATGAGTAGGTACGCTGTCCTGATTAACATTACAAGGAGGTTTATGCTGTGTTTAGAATCAACTATACTATGTCCAATTGTAATTAATAAATTTTGGTGACCAGAGCTATGTTATGGAAGTTTAATAAAGGTCGTCAAATGTCATTCGGTGTGATATGTTTATTGAAGGGGACCTGGACAAACACATTTTTTAATGAAATCAAAAACTGTTGCAAATAAACATTTGAGTACTTGCAAAATCATAAGTAAACTTTAACAAAAAAAATCAAGAGAATCAGTAACAAAAATAAATCAACGGTGAGCACTTTTGTCTTCATTAAAAGAAAAAAAACTTTCTCAGGTCCTTCTGGCTTATTATTTAAAAATCTACGCATGTGCTACTTCTAGCCTTCAGGCTATCAGTCTGTGACCATTTGGTTTTGCAACTTGAAGATTTAAAATTTGAATAACTTTGTAAGACAATCCAAGACTTGTCAATCAATCTCATTTATAACAATTCAACCCTATTCTGCTTCCAAGGTCCAAACAGTGTTAGCATATTTTCAAAATTCTAAACCTTCCAATTGTAAAGTCACTCAAAACAAGTTTTTATCAGACCTATCAGTCAGTCTCTGTTGAAATGTTTGAGCCCAATCAGCGCCCCACCAGGGGCAACAGTATCCAAGATCAAGTCATTACCAACATGAGTGACTGGTGTTCCACACCTGAAGTCAACGCCTCATTGGTCCATTCTGACCATAAGCTAATTACCCTAGATATCCACATCCTGCCCCCACCCCCCATTAAGAAAACCATGGTAAAAAATTTCTCCAAAGCCAACTTCATGCTTCTTAAAACGGAAGTGGCAAACTTCACGACACCCATGCAGATGGACAATACAGTTACAACTGCTGAATCCTACACAATTGCACTTTATAAGCACTTACACGAGTGCATGGATCCCAAAAAGAACCAAGATGCTATCCTGCAAAAAAAGGAAACCAATCTGGTGGTCCCCTGCCATAAGCAAACTGTACAACAGAAGGAAGAAACTGTTACAAAAGAGAGTAAAATCCCATGAGTGGAGGAGCTCACTGGTCAGCCTCAGTAAGAATCTGCGATCCCTGATAAAATCCTCCAAAGCTAGTTACAAAAACAAAAATCACCACTGATTCTAAAGACAACTGCAAAGCATTCTATAGCTATGTCAAGAATCTCAATGGCAACACTCAGATCTGCTCTGAGTTACAGCACAATGGCACTAAATATACAGACCCAACTGATACCGCCAGCATCCTGACAGATAGGTTCAGTGCTAACTTTACCCCCTCTCACCCCCTAAAGAGCCCATTTCTATACTGGAAGAATGCAAAGTTCCTGTAATCATGACTGCACAGGTAAAAACCACACTCTCCAAAGCCAAGAACACAGCATCCATGGGACCAGACAACACCCCAGACTGTGTTCTACACGAACTACAGAATGAACTGGCACTCCACCTAAGTACCATGTTCAATCATAGCCTCACCTCAGGCTTTGTGCCCGCTGAATGGAGCACAGCGAGAGTTAACCCACTCCACAAGGGGGGAGCCACCACGGACCCCGGGAACTACTGCCCCATTAGCCTGACGAGCCTGGTCTGATAGGCCATGCAACGTATCATCATGGAATATATAAACAAAGACATTGGTAATTTCCAAACTCTGGACCCCACCCAATTCGAGTTTGTAAAAGCAGATCATGTCTCCTAAACCTGATAGACTTCTTTGAAGCAGTCACCAAAGCCGTAGACGAAGGTAAGGTGGTTCACACAGCCTATCTAGATTTTGCCAAGGCTTTCAACACCATCCCTCACTCTGGAATTATAGATAAACTCACTAAACTAGGTATAAATCCCTATGTCACAAGATGGGTTGCCAACTGGCTCACTGACAGAACCCACACCGTGAAAGTAGCAGACTCCAAATCCGACTTCAGACCAGTGACAAGTGGAGTACCACAGGGTTCAGTCCTGGGTCCTCTTCTGTTTGGTATCTACTTCTCTGAAGTTCAGGCTAACACAGAAGGTCTTTGGCTAATGAAGTTCACAGATGACTGCAAATTAGAAGCCATAATCGAAACTCCTAACTATGTAGACATCCTACAAAAGGGACTCACTGAGACAGATGCCTGTTGTCAAAGCAATGGCCTCAAGCTCAATGCCAAAAAGTGCATTGTCATCCCCTTTGGTAAAACCTCTGTACCCATGAACTACAACATAGGTGGTAGTATACTTAACACTGAAAGTGTGATAGGAGACCTTGGGACACAGGTGGACAGTAGTCTCTCCTTTGATAATCACATCGCCACAGTAGTCAGGAAATCCTTCTATGTGGCACACCTCATCACAAAAGGTTTCTCATCCAGAAAAAAAGAGGTCATTGTTCCCCTCTACTCATCACTCATTAGACCCATTATAGAGTACAACACCACTTTTGGTATGTACCTCACAAGACGTCTACAACAACTGGAAAGGCCAGAGAAATACCTCACAAAGAAGATTACTGGCCTCAAACAGATGCCCTACGCAGACCGTCTCAAAAAACTCCAGCTTTACTCCGTTACATATAGCCTACTCAGAGGTGATCTCTGCCTAACATACAAAGCTATGTCAAACTCAGAGCTGTTGGACATACTCCACTTAAAGAAGTCCCAATCCCTCTGAGCTACACACTCTAATCACCTAAACCTTGTCACCACAATAAACAGAACATGCCAAAAGGATAGATTCCTGTCTCAGAGACTTCCCATACTCTGGAACAGACTACCTATCTATATCAAACAAAGCTCCTCATTAGCACTCTTCAAGAAAAATCTTGATGATTGGATGGAAAATAGTAAATTCACCCTGGGGATCACTTCTGTGGCTCTGCTCGACAGTGACACAGGAAAATAATTTTCTTGGGTGGAAAAAGCCAGGGTACCTTTTTGGCTGGGCTTGTATAGGCCCTAGGACCGATAGCCTAATACCTACCTATGAATCTATTGCAGAATTTGAAAATGTGGTTTGGCTAGCAGCAGCAAATACACTTCTACAACATGGTGTGAATGAGTAAATAAATTAAACGTCTGTCAAAGGGAGACAAATACCTATCGATATAAGTAACACACCAATTACCTTACACTACAGTTGCTTGGTGGCAGAGGGAGTCATTAAATATTACTCCTTTTCTCCATCTTTTCCCTCATCTTCACACTTCTCCATTTGTTGCATACCCTCTTAAAAACATCTGTAGATTTTTTTTCACCACCATTTCTTGTAATCCATCTTATTGGTCCATGACCTTGTCTGTGAAGAAATACATTTGGATAATCAGGCAGTAGCTAGTCCTGACAATTTCCTACCTATACTTTATCTTCTGTTCTTCTTACACACAAAAAAAACATTCTACGTCATTCTGGAATGGTCTTGTGGATCCAAATCATGTCTCCCTGTCTTTTCCGCTGTTTAATAAGAAGAGATCTATCTTTTATACTCTCATCATATTTTTTTCCCCTCCATCCCAGAAAATGTTCTGTTGGCTTTTCTTTGGCTCCATTTAACCGCCTGGTGTCCCTTTCTCTGTATGGCTTCTAGAACTAAATAGTGTTGTCTGGCCAAGACCATGATGATTGGAATCATTAGTCCTTTGTGTTTGGAATTCTTGTGCCTGAATATACATCCTAACATTCTGTTTGCAGTTGCAACTGCCCTCTTATTCTATTCCTATTAGTGTAATCAGTACCCCCAATAGCCCCACATCCCTTTTCTGCTATGTTGACATCAGTTTGATTTTGTCGTGATGATGCTTCACACCAGAGTTGTTGTCACTCAGTTGTATTACTTTAAAATGGCTGCTGTGATGTTACTTTTTGACCACTTAGTGTTTGGATCATCAGTGATGAACCATATCCTACTATTTGTTTCCTCAGATATGTCTGAAATAAATGCCCTGAAGATTACTGGACAGACTAATGATCCAGGAAAGAGCAACTGGGCTAAAAGTGCCCATTGTCACCAGAGGCCAGGGAGAAAAGCTCCACAATCATAATCTGTCAAAAATCAGTTACAAAACATAGGAGTGAAAAATGTTGTAATGAGAAAAGCACAGAACATATGTTTCATAGTAGAGTGCTATGAAAAACATGAGATGGGGAAAATATGTGCGGAAAAGTTCGTTAGTCATATTACTTGTTGCATACATGAATATGTTGTATAAACTAAAAAAAAGGCAAACTGGCTCCAGGTTAACCAAAGATTAGATTAGATTGTTCACAACTGTTAGAGTTTCTACAGGAAAATACTCTGCCTCCTTTAACCTCAAAACTTATAAGACACTCCCCATATACAACATAAGAAACTTGAACCACTCAGGCCCTAAAATACAAATCTCACAAACCAAGCCATATATTTCTGATCATGCATTCTTAGTTCTCAGGCCAAAAGTGTGTGCTCTCCCACTGGAAATTAAAGACTCATTCTCCGATTCCAAGTTCTATTCTCTACCAAAATCCAATTTAGTTAATCAGTTACCCTCAGGCCATGTAACGTATGTTTACTTTAAGTCTTCTCCTCTGTAACTAAACAACTCTTTTTACATCTCTAATTTATTTTACTCAGTTTACAGTATGTGCAAAAGTTTTAAACCATTTGAGAAATTAAATACTTTGGAAGAGTAATGAATTGAATACATGGTAACTCCATTGTTCTGGTTTATTGTCACTAATATATTATTGTACTCTTGTCTGTTTTGTATGTCTAGCCACTTTTTGACTCTGGGCTGAGAATAAACTTGGTCAGATTTGAGCAGTACTCTACCCTGGTAAATAAATTCAGATAAATCAAAAATAAATTCTTGACATCATCTCTCTTTCTATAGTCCTGTACATGCTACTCTTTATCCATGAAGCAGTCCAGATCCTCCATGTTGGTTATAATCCCAATCTGAGCAACCATTCTAACAGCCACCTCTGTGTAATCAAATGAAAAGTCTTGGTGAACACCTGGTAGATGATATCAAGCAGTATGTGCCTGCAATTTTCATCAGTCATCCATTTATAAAGCTGGATCAATTAATTAAAAGCTTATTCTGGCTGTTTGCAAACATCAGTTTCTCTGTTGAACATTCTTAGCTTGTCGGAAAGCAACCACCTTCCTCTTCAGGGTTGGTTCAGTGACTTTCATCATCAATGTTGTTAGACTAATATGAAAGCATTTCCATGGATTTTCTTTCTTTCCCCGTTGTATAAAGGGACTTGCCATCCTAAAACCCTCAGAGAATGTCTGCTTTATCAAGTTATCTGTTGAAGATCTCTTTCAGGAGATCTGGTACCACATTGATAGGATTCTTGAGGATTCTGTGAGGAAACTATGTAGACCTTCTGTCTTATATTACTTAAAGTCAGTTAGCTTACTTCCTCCTCTCTCTATCCTGATGTTTGTGTACTTCTAAATTTGTTTTGCCTTACCTCCTTCCCAACATGGTTTCATCACCTTGTTTTGCCTTTTAGAAATTGAGGCAAAGGATGCATCAAGTACTTCTGATGTTTTTCCAATTGTCTGTGATCTCTTTTCTGTCTTTGGTCATCTTGACTAGGTATATCCTTCTCTTTCTCCTTTCAGCTGTATATCAACCAAAGCCACTAATCCCCTTTCTGACCCATTCTTCAACTTCTGTTCAACTTATCCTTTTACTGTTCTCATAAAAAAACACAAAAGGCGGGATTAATAAAAAAAATTGAAAAATTCAATATAAATCTCTGAATATGTATGTATATTTGTATCAAATTGTTTCAACAATGAACACTAAGTTTTCTATGAATATAAAGGAGGATTTATGTATGATTGTATTTAAACTGTGTGGCCATACTAATTTAAATTGCTTGATTGAATAATTAATTGGTTATGTTCAGCACCTGGTATATAAATAGGGTGCATTTCTGATATTCAAATTATTCCATAGAAGGCCAAAAGCCGAGGTACCAGAATAAATTTTCTACTGGATATTATACCCTGTTGTCTAGTGGATTTGTTGGCAGTGTTCTAGCCTTTCATGTTATTTTATGCTTCTGTTTATTGGTGCCTTTTACTGTTCTCACCAGCCTTGTTATTCTCTTTCTTTCACATCTGTGCTTCCTGTTATCCTGTGTCGCATCTAAATCTAAGCTCCAATTTTTCAACCTCTTGCATACTCTGCCTTTTGTATTAATTGCTAGCCTTATGCAGCAACATTGGCTTTCTCTCCTCTGCGTTTTCATCTGTTCCTCAAATCTTAGTTCATAGACTTGAGTATGCCATACCTTACTCATTTCCACAATTTCTTTACTCCCAAAGTATTCTAACTCATCTTAGATCCTGCTCCCAGCTCAGCATAATCTACTCCTCTAAAATCCAACACTGTCATCTTTATCTCTGCATTCCTAACCTTCAGTTTACTCTAAATCATACAGATAATAACTGCTGGATAACAGTGCCTTCACTTGAATACATGCAACTCCTCTGCCTTGGTTAGGATCACATCCAGAAATCTATCATTCCTAATATAGTTCTAGACCAGTAATCTGAATCTGTCGTGGTCCAAGATCTGATCGGCTCTCAGTCCCTCTATATCCCTTGAAATGGCCTACTGTAAGTCCAGCAGCAGAATAAGATTCGGCATGCATGTTATCCTCTCTCTTCTGTCTTACTCCTCTATCCTCTCTTCCCTTATGTCATCTTCCATCTCTGATGTATATGGTCCTGCTTTACTCCCTTGCCCCCATCACTGGTCATTTCTGCTCCTCCTGCTGTCTGATGTGATACTGCAAGCCCTCCTTTATGTAAAGTAAAGTCCCTACATCCATAGCAGGAACCCAGTTGATTACCATGGGTTGGTCATGACATAGTGATTTGATGATAATAAAGAAGAAAGGTATAAATCTCAGATGGCCATGTTGTCAGCACAAAAAAGTATGTTAAGCTAATCTAAGAAGAATGTTCTTGTTTTAATTAAATGTTTAGGGAGCAAATATTAAACTTTATGTTACCCCTTCCTATCCTGAAAGAGATTTCATATTGATTGTCTCACAAATACAAGATAATTGTAGATGCAGTCTGTTGACATTCCATGTATTTCATAGTTGGAAAGTTGTATAACAAGTTTCTAATAAGGCATAGTATCAAAAGTTTAAGTAAGCATAGCAAGTGTGACACCTATTAATTTGACTGTCATTCACAGCTTTAAAACATTGTTTAGGAGAGGTTGCAGGGGGAGGGGTCCCATATAAAAGTGGTACTACTATCTTAAATGCCTGTTAACAAGTGGTTACACCTCTCAAGAATCTTTAAAAGAGATGATGAGTAGAATGAGTCAGTGTGGTTACATCTTGTCTGTAAGGCCCTGCTTTGCAAGTGACATGACAATGTCTTCTACAGCCTAGGGAATGTTCAAATGATGTATTCAAGATATGCTAATGCAACAGCAAGTCCTCAGAAACATTGTAGAATATCATCCCCAATTTTGTTATGATTTGGTATAGTCTTAAGTAAAACTTCAGTTTCTATTGAAGTTAGTGCATGAAAACAAATGCTATAAAGTATACCTGAGGAAAACCTGAAGCTACGGTGCCGAGTTGCCGGCCTGGCGCTCAACCTTCCACAGAAGACACACAGACACACACACACACTTTAGTGTGTCCAATCCACCTACAGCATGTCTTTGGGATGTGGCAGGAAACCGGAGCACCTGGAGGAAACCCACATGACCACAAGGAGGAGATGCAGACGCCGTACAGCAGGCACCCCAGACGAGGATCCAACCAGATAACCTCTTGCTGTGAGGTGTTAATGCTAACCACTGCACCACCGTGGCCGCCATGCCTCTCCTTCTCATATTGCCAACAAATGCCACCACCTACCCTGGTTTAAATGAGAATATATCAATCACTCCTGTCTTAAGATTAAAAAGCAGCCTTAGTTTTATAAGTATTTCATGTTTTTAATAATTTGGCATGGTGAAACAAATGTTTGTGTACACATGTGGAAAGTTTGGGACATAGCTCTTTAAGATGTTCATTTTTTAACAGTTTAATCAACATCAACAGCATGCTGGGTATAAACGATGGAGCTATGTGTGTTTTCCATATTCTGATGAAGTTCTTTTACTAAGGATGAAAGCGCAAAATAAATGGATTTTCTACAAAGTGGTCGGCTGCCTCCTTTCATCCTAGTGGTATTCTTTCCGGGTTCATAATATATGATTGAAAGCTAGAAATAGTGAATGATCTGTAATTGAAACCAAATGCACGAAACCACAAAATGTTGAAGGAAAGACTCAGCAAATGTTTTCCCAGGGAAAAAAAATGCTGACCTAAAAAAAAAAAAAAAGAATGTACCGGCAACATAAAGTGAGAAGCTTCACCCCCCACACACACACACACACACCCCACAGCAAAGTCCGGAGAATGGCCCAGCAAATTTTTTCCCTGGGAAAAAATTTGCTGATCCATTCCTTTGATATTTTGTGGTTTCGTGCGCTTGGGTTCAACAAATGAGTGTTAGCTATTTCCAGCATTCGATCACGTAATAAGAACCCTTCTTTCCTAGTTTGTGGTTCCTGTTTTTATTATGTTTTAAAAGGTGTTACTTGAAACCGGGTAGGGAGATGAGCACCAGGAAGACAGTGAAAGGAGATCCTGCAAGTGCCCATATCTCCAACAGATGCTTGTAATGAGTCTACTTTGGGGGAAGCCCACAACAGCAGTAGCAGGCATATATCTGACACACAGCCTTTAAAATATAGTGAACTTTATTTAGTGGGAAATAATTCAGTGGAAGAGTTATTTGGAAGCAGTAAGCCTTAATCTAAGCGACAAGTTTTAAAAGTTTATACCTTCTGTGGAAGGAGAATTGGAGGATAACAATAAAACAGTTGAAACAAACAACCAAGGAGACGGTTACATCTCAGAGTGGTAGTCCATATACTGAAACAGAAATGTTACAATGAGAATGGTATCCTGAAAGGTTGGGCTAGAGGGTGAAGTGATACACACTAATACCCCCAGTTGTCTATCAACAGGTATTTCTGACCATAACCCATGATATTCCATGCTATGTGTGCTTAAGTGCACAAAAAAGTCTTATAACCACGGACGCCTAAAGAGTGAAAGAATTAGAACCTCGGACTTGCTATTGTGGGGGGCTGAGCTCCCCCGCTAAATATATATTCCAACTCTGAGATTGCACTACAGTGAGGAAAGGGCAAATATTCCAATCTTCACTGTACCATGATCTGACAAACAGCACTTCAAGGTTCTGTGTTTTTTAGCTCTTTAGGTGTTCGCGGTTCTGCTCTTTCAGTCTTGTAATATAGACCCACAAACATTAAAGGTAAGAAAGCTGTTTTATTGGTGGAGGACTATGCTGCTAGGCAGCCTGAGATGGTAGCTAAATTCTGCATTAGAAAGGTTCAGCACAGTAAGGTTTCCTGGGAAAATATTTTCAGTTTGAAGTCTTCAGTTCATATCAGTCTTGCTGACCAGTTTGTGTAGATATTGTGGGGTACAGCAGCTAAAGACAACCCCCTACCCTGCTCAGAAATGGTCTGCTACTGAGTTTTAATTCTACTCTACCATGATGAGAGCATCCACAGTGCAGTTTAAGCAACTAATTAGACATGGAGCAACCATCTGCCTCATTTTTCCTTTGCATACAGAGAAGTATCTCAAAAATCCACAGGGTTTTCACCATATGAGATATGTATGGCTATGAGATGAAGGGTTACCAGCTTTAATTTAGGATGAGTGAGAAAGAAATTTCACAAAGGGTCTGCTGTCGAATATGCCTTAAACTTCAGGACTCAGCTTATGGAGCTCATGGGAATAGTGCAAGATCACCAAAGATAAGTACAGCAGTAATAAAAGGGGAAATACAACATGTCATCTACATTTGGAGAACATACTATTGAACAGCATTTAATGGTGCTTAGTCCTGCTCAACAAAATAAACTGGTGATAACATGGGAGGGACCTTTCACTATTGTGGGTAAGGTAAGTCATAGTCATGTTAACTTCATGGTGGATTTGGCAGGCAGGAGGCAGAAATATAATCTCTACCATGTTAAAATGATGAAGTCCTACCATGATAAAGTTGTCTGTAATGCATTGCGGGAAGAATCATCCAGGGATGACATTTTCAGTGATATTTATTTAGTCAGACACCTTAATGGATGAGGTTATATTTGTGATGCAGCTGTCCCTATCCAAGTTTAGAAATGCATACAGTACTATGGCAGTCTTTGATGCATACAGTACTATGGCAGTCTTTGCTTATTTTCTTTGCTAGTTCAAGGTGTACTTATGATGACAGAAAGACCTAATGGCTAATCAAACAGGCATTTTTAAAGGACTCCTGAGGGAGTCAGGGAAACTGTGGGATGAACTGCTGGAGATGTTGCCTCTATTTAAAGTCCAGGAATCCAACAGTCCATAGGTCTCAGGAGTAGGTACTGGTGCCAGAAAAAGGTGGGATCACCAGGTTGTATGTTGCTATTAGAAAATAAAACAGTCACACAAAGTCTGATGCTTACCCTGTACCTAGGATAGCCAAAATGTTAACCCAGTTGGTTGGGGCTAAGTATTTAATGACTATTCCCTTGAGTAAAATTTATAATCATATACCCTTGGCACCCACATCAAAGGAAAGATCAGGTACCCTTTTCTCTTGGGATGAACAATACCCCAGTGACTTTCCAAGAGGCTGTTGGAGTATATTCTGACAGAACCTGACATCTATGTTTTTGCAATCTATATGGTATTTCAATCTACTGTCAGTCCTTTGAAGAAAGCTTTCAAAATGTTAAGAATGTGCTGAGCAGACTGTTAAGCATGGGGTTAACTATTAAGGTAAATAAACATTGAGTAAGAATGGTAGAAGTATCTTATCTTGGTAATTAGGTTGGTAGTAGCAAAATCCCTTCACAGCCTGCCAACTTAGTGGTTATTCAGGCATCGAGTGCATTTGCTACCAAAAAGCAGGTGAGGGCATTCCTCCACCTAGCAGGGTATCACAGGAAGCCTGTACCGCAATACGGAATAATAGCCACTCTACTTACAGACCTTAATCAAAAAACAAATCAGGTAAGGTTTTCTGGATGCTACCCTGTGAGAAATATTCCTGAAGCTCAAGGAAGACTTGAGTGGACACCCTGTACTAACCAGTACAGATCACCATTAAGAATTTATAAACAGGTGGATGTTTCAGACTATGGACAAGGACTATAACTAGCCAGGTTTCTTCATATTTATGGCTGAGTAGATAAAAGCCACATTTTGATATGACTGGCTGTACCTGTTATTATGCCAGTCCTGGTAGGAACAGTCATGACTTGTTTTAAAAAAGGCATGCTAAAGTGTTGCTATGCTGCTCAGTAGGTTTGTTGCCTTGCAGGTGGACTGTAAAGTACCCAGAAATGAGACCCTCTACATGTATATTGCTAGTCATATGACTAAGTGTATCTGTTAATAGTGCCATTACGTGGTCAGACTGTAGGCATGTGCACTATATTTTGACATGTTTATTTCTACCAGCTTAAGGAGATACCACTACCATCTGTAGTTTATCTATACTGGATGCTGTTTTACTATTTGCACTCACTTATGGGTTATATCCTGTGTGTGCAAAGTATACACTGTAAGGTTTTATTTTTTAAGTCAGAGATGAACAATTTCAGCCAAGTTTGTCTAACTGTTAATATGTTTGGCTTTACAGACAGAGTCAGACACTGATCTCAAGGGTTTTGATACCTAAGCTCATGACATCGAGATGAATCAGTTCTAGGTCTCTTTCCACTTTCCCCATAGCATCATCATGTGGAGCAGGATGGACATTTGCAGTTTTACTGCTCAGTTTCAGGTCAGGGTATATGTCACCTAATCTTTGCTGAACCAGGAAAGAGAGGCTAGAGGAGAAGCCACAGTGTTGAATGGCAAGCAGTTTGTATCGTATTGTTTCTTTACATCCCATAAAAGCAGAAAGTGTTTACTGTACGTACTCTTGTATTTAATTATTGCCACTGACATTTGTCCATATTTGTTTAACAGTATGGAGATAAGAGGAAATTTGAAAAGGTAAGTTATGGTACCTTATTGCAGCTGCACACAAAGTTACTTAGATTACAAAAAAAATGTATGTAGATGGTAGGCTCATCTTCAAGAACAGTGTTTTTATGAGAAGAAGTAGAAGAAAACAAGTGCTGGAGGAGGGCATCAGACTTTTTAAAGGGCTTTGGCAGGTGTTTGTAAAGGATGAGAGAAGAAAGTAATCCAAATAGGAAGTGATGTAGGTACGGAAGGGAATAAGACTAATATACATCCTGCATTGGACAGGTTTAGAAATCGGCAGGGAAGGCCTATAAGAATACGTCAGAATGAAGCCAGCCTGTTCAGAACAGTAGTTGTTCCATGACTGAGTGTGATCCCTCCTGCTGATTAAACACCATGTTAGCTTGCTCTCCAACTATCCCAAAGGCTTACAGTGATGTCAGGAGATGTTCGACCAGCAATTTCGTCGCTTGCTGATTGTCGAATTTCCTTTAGCAGAATATCTCCTGCAATTCGAAATTATGCAAGTCGGTTATCTTTATTTCGAAGATATACGTCAATAAACAACTTATTTCAAACGTATGTCATTTGGAAGCTTACAATTTGGTATTATGATAGTAAACCCACACACACACACATCACCTGTTTCCTGTCAGTTTAATTTCTCCAAGTCTTTTGGGTTTCTGTTACCATGACAGGAATGGACCCCAGTCCTAAATCAGATTATGATTAAAGTTCGTGAAATGAATATTGTCCAAAAGGGAACCAAGGCAATAAACTACTCTGTGAACAACAATAAAAAGTTCAAAAAGTTCAGACTTCACAGAATAAAAACAGGCTGTAGAAAAAGGCAAATCACCACGATATAAAATCCAGATGTAATTTAATAAGATGAGCGCTTTCACAAACAATGTTGCTTCATCAGATCATAACATCCAAAAATACGTTCCCCATTTATACTTCTCCCATCAACCCAAAGATCCAATAAGGGCATTGTGGATTCTATGTCTCTAGGTAACAGAACATGAACTCATTAACCTTATAATCACCATAAAAGCATGCTACATATAAAATTTGCAATCTATAATATAAAAACATATATTTATTTATATGCATGTTCATAAACAATCATCAAAACACATTAAACTACAACTATACTAATATATAATAAATTAACAGCATATAAAATATAACAAAATATAAAACATATGTAAAAACATACAAAAAAAAAACCATGATGCATATACTCACAAAAATTATTTTCTTAACCTACGAGCTGCTAAAGTGGGCTTAATCGAAGTATGATCATTCAGTCTTGAGCCTGAGTGTGCTCCCAGCCTCAGGATCCACCCAAGTTCCACCTGCTCTGTCTTATTAACTATTTCCCAGTTCCTATTCATTCTGTTGTAAAACCTCCAGGACTGGAAACTTAAATTTATGTTCATTGCCCATGTTATTCATATGTTTGGCTATTGCACTATATTTCAAGCCTCTACGGGCACAATATAAGTGATCTCAAACTCTTTCCCTAAGTCACCTATTGGTTTTGCCCACATAGAATGAGGGACAGGTCACACATCGTGCTAGGTAGACCAAATTCTTGGTATTGCAATTAGCACGGGCCATCAACCAATGTTCTTGCCCTGTGAGAGGATGTATAAACATATCTGTTTCATCTATGTGTTCACAATACTCACATTTTCCACATTTATACATCCCATTCTCAATCTCCATGCCACCTGCACAATCTGTAGGCCAAGGATAACATAATCTATATTCAAGTGATTTCTTGTTCCTATAGCCATATTTAGGTTTTGCCCCAACTAAACTCGCTTTCTTGGGATCTACTTAAAAACATCTTTGTGAAATACAGGCATGCTCTGCAAGTTGTTGATCATCAGTGGAGTAATGAACATAAACCTCATTTCATTCAGCCTCGCCATATCTTTCCCCATATTTTTCACGTGGTGTAGAAAAATGCAGTTTACCCATTGTATCCCTATTTTTCCTCACTAATTCTTGCGTCCTTCATATATCATCTACCTTATACCTCCCTTTGTAAAAGCTCAACCTCCACTTGTTCCAAATCTCTGACAAAATCCATATCATTCACTGTTAATCTACTTGTTCTAACCATCTGTCCTTTTAATACATTGTTGAAAACATGTTTAGGGTGCATACTAGTTCGATGCACATAGGAAGGATGAAAACAGTCTTTCCTATGCATCTTGGTGTGAAACTCCCCATGCTGGTTCTTAAATATTACAATATCTAAGAAATCAATGGAGTATAAGGAACATTTGGAGGTAAACTTTAGGAATAGTGTGCTATTGTTAATGAATTCCATAAAGGAGGAGAGCTGCTCCTGCGTCCCTGACCATATTATAAACAAGTCATCCACAAATCGGTAATAAAATCTGATATGTGCATTATATGAAGAATTCAGGACATACTTTCCTTCCCATCTTACCATGACCAGGTTGGCATAACTATTGGCACATGGCATGCCCATAGCTATGCCAAAAACCTGTCTGTAGTATTTGCCTTCAAAAGTAAAAATAATGTACTCCAATATTAGAGTTATTAAAGAACACAGGAATTCCACTTTACTGGAATCATACAGCCCTTCTCTAAGTAAAATCTCTCTCAGCATTTCCACCCCTTCTACATTGGGGATAGATGTCAATAATGAGGTCACATCCATAGTAACTAATAGTGGTAAAGATGTACTCATATCTGTATTTTCTTCAAAAAACACATATAAGTCTTTCAAAAAAAATGTTCAGAATCTCTTAGCCCAGTGGAGTGCAACTCCACTACAGGACGGAGATGTTTCTCCACATAGATTGAGATGCTTACATTAAACAATGACAAAATTCTTATTAAGCTTATAGGTGTAGGGCCTTGTGGCAGAGTCCCTGCCATATTGAGGTCAGATGTAGTGACCACAGACAGACCTCCCACAGTAGGTAGATGCATTGCTGATACTGTGCTGTGTTGTAAAAGGGGTGGATGCTGCAGTCCTTTTTGGTGAAGATACTTCATAACTATGAACCTGTTATCAGTTTGCCATCCATTCCCTATTGCGATAATTCTAGCTTATCATTTTTTAATGCA
Source organism: Protopterus annectens (assembly GCF_019279795.1). NCBI lineage: Eukaryota > Metazoa > Chordata > Ceratodontiformes > Protopteridae > Protopterus > Protopterus annectens. The sequence continues at coordinate 102,241,627 of NC_056743.1, read as the reverse complement.
ACATAGGCAATTTATTCCTCAAGGACAACAGGCACTTTATTTGTAGATAAAACAATGACATATAAAGTTGTTTGTTAGCAGCAACCTCTTCATTAGTTACAGATTTCTTTAATTTGGAATTATTTTGATGACTTTTACTTCTTCAGAGATAGTACATATTTACTGATACTGGTGGACTGTAGAAGTTTGAGTAGACTTTTTTATGATGGAAATGTTCTGAATTGGGCAGTTTTGTCATTAATGGTGCATGCATTTTGTTTTATTGTTTACTGGAAAAATGTTCAAAATAATAAATTTAAAATGCCCTCTAACAACTGTACTGTATTGTACAAGGAATATAATTTAATACAATCAGGAAGGTGTATCAAAGAGCACATGTATGTTTAATGTTCAAGGGGCCTATGATTTGAAAACAGCCCAAAGTTAATCTTTATCTACCACTGGCAAAATGTATTTTCTTTGAATGTGGATTTCAATGCTGTTTCAATGAATGTGAGTTTCAAGGGCAGAGAAGTTTTAATACTAAGTCTATTTTCATTGTAAGACTGCATTGCTTTGTTTAGCAGATATCTATTAGTTTGTGCTGTAAAATGCAAAATAAAATTTTCAAATGAAATCTAAATCATCGCAGAAGTAAAGCAGTATGCACATTACAGTGTTTATGGTAAATGGGGAGAAATAACCAAGGAATGGGACATTGGAATGGCTGCAGGGCAGAGTTTCCATTCGACCATGATTTTGTGAAGTGGGAAGGGCAGCAAACTCAAAGATGGCCCCAGCTGAAATATACCTCTCAACTGTCCAGATTTTTGCAGAACAAATAGATTTTTGTTTCTTATTTTTGGTTTGTTCCTCATAAAATTTGTGGTTTTCTGGCAAATCATTTAGGAATGAAGTCACTAAATAATGACAGACATTGAGTTTCAGACATCATAACCTTCAGAAAAATGCATGCTAAAGCAAGACCTGTTATCCTATTAACTGTCTTAAGTTTATTCAAGATCAAATTTTAGTACTGTTTGTATGTTCCCCCAATATATTTGGCCTTGTCCAGATTTCCTGCATTAAGAGGTTGAGAGGTAAGTGCAAAAAATCGCTTTATAGAATTAGGAATATCCAAACCTCTCAACTGTCTCCAATTTTGGCTCAACATGTTGCTCTCCCCCTAATAATCCCTTTGCAAAATGGCAATTTTGGAAGAAAACATGGTGGGTTTACAATTATAAATAACTGTAATGATCAAAGTTATAGATTACTTTGATTTCAGAAATGCATGTAGATGCTCTTATTCTGTCAGCTGCTCAAGTTAACAGTACTAATATTAAAAAGGTGTCCCTTCTTTGACAGGTTCCCAGCTGTATTGTGTGGCAATTTTATATTTCTGCATCACATTTTTGGTCTGTTTTTCAAAACATTGTGGTTTTCTGGCAAATAAGTGGCAAATCATTAAAGATTGAAGTTAGAAAATAATGGCAGACATTATCAGATTTCATACCCTTCATAAAATTCATACTAATGCAAGACCTACTACTTTCTAAGTTTATAAGAGCAATATTTAAAATTTGTCCTTATTTTTGGGCCTGTGTCCCACTTCTATGTATGGCTTTGTCCGGATTTCTTGCTTTGAGGTTGTGAGGTATGAATGTCAGAGCCATCACTGTCAGCCAGAGACATTTCAAACTGTGACATACTTGTTGCACCCCACTCCCCATTGTAGTGGCTCTGGATGTGTCCAAGCAAGGCAAGGAGCAGTTATGCAGTATGATTGTACAGAGTATTCCCCCATCCAAGGTAGACCACAAGTACAACCATAGCTTTTCATCTTTCCTTGATTTTGCAGAATGTTCTGGTTTTCTGTCATATTTCTATACTGTTGATTTATGCTTCTTATTATTCAGAAAATGCATGCTGTCGCAGTGCCCTGTTGCTCTGTGTTTAAGTAGCAATGCTTTAATGACCATCAGGTAAGCTTGTCGGAGGGCGGCCACGGTGCAGTGGTTAGCATTGTCACCTCACAGCAAGAGGTTCTCTGGTTCGATCCTTGGCTGGGGTGCCTTCTGTGCAGAGTCTGCATGTCCTCCCTGTGGTCGCATGGGTTTCCTCCGGGTGCTCCGGTTTCCTCCCACATCTCAAAGACATGCTGTAGATGGATTGGACACTCCAAATTGGCCCTAGGTGTGAGTGTGTGCATGTGTGTGCCTTCAGTGGAAGGTTGGGTGCCGGGCTGGCAACTCGACACTGTAAAACTCCACTGCCAATCACGAGCGGACAGGTGATATGCTGTGGCGACCCCTAACCGGGAAAAGCCGAAAGAAGAAGAAGAAGAAGAGGTAAGCTTGTCGGAGATTGTAAGATGCAAGTAAGTTTTAATAAGCATACTGTTAAAGAATTACCAACATTGAAAGCCTTTTCGTTGTTGCCATGCAGAGAATATTTACATAACTAGATAACATATAAACCTTAGGTATTGAAATGCATATGACAGTATTTGTAATAAAGGACAGGATTACAGTATTTTCAGAAGCTCATTACATTTGTTAGAGATTTGCAGTCATCTTTGCAGGCTTTACCCGTAAACTAAACAGAATGCCAGTCTAGCATGTGTAGTCCATAACCTGTGCAGTAATCCTTTAAGCAGTTTATCTTGAGCTTGTTTCTTGTTTGCTGTTCATTTTTTACTTTGATCATGTTTTCCCCATGAAACAAGTAGATAGTTGTTTACAGGCAGCAGGTCTTTTTTGGATAAGAAACATTTTTATAAGTGGGGGTATCACACAGAGATTGCTACTTTCACCATGTTACTTGGTAATTTTATAAAGCTGAATATAAATTATAATTAGAACTGCAGTGCAAGAAGAAGTGGTTTGAGTTGAGTGCTGCTTGTTTTTTTATACTTGATTTTGACTGGCATTCCAGTAATGTACTTAAAAAGTAATTTATTTTATCATTCATCACAACCTTTGTGGTCCATCTAGATATTAAGTAAGTTGTCATGTAGCCAGTGCATTGAAATATTTTTTTCTTCTACACTTCATTTTGTCTTGATTGGACTTTCGTAATGATGGTTTGGCACCCAGGGCAGCGTATTTAATAAAAGTTCCAGTTGTTGTGGTTTTGAGCATAGCCCCACCCCTTTCTAGTTGGCCACATCCCTTCCCAGTGGCCCCACCCATTCAGCTGTCTCCTGCAGCCCCCCTTTAATTTGAAGTCACCAGCCACCAATGCATTGAAGTCACGTTTCATAGCACATTATTTGAGATAATAGTGGATGGTAATCTTAAATTCAACTTTCGTATAAAAGACTTGCATAAGAAAAACTCATCAAATACTAGGGATGCTTTACAGAGCCAAAAACTTTCTCCCCAACACTACTAAAACTACACTTGCTACTATTTATCTCCTCCCCATATTTATTTATGGTGCTCCTATCCTTACTAACCTTTGTGTATCACACAAATGAAAACTTAAACAATGCTACATAATAAAGTTGCCAAATTTCAAATCCCATCTCTGTATAGCACTAAAAAGCATAAAAAAAGTCTCAGTCACTATTTTCCTTCATAGAGCAGAGGCTGCGGTCACTACATCTGAGCTCGATATGGCAGGGGCTCTGCCACAAGGCCCTACACCTACAAGCTTGTTGGGAATTTTTGTCATAACCCACAGCCTTTTGAATCAAAAGCAAGTACACTACCTGTTGTGCTAGTAACAATACAAACAGACTCAGCATAAGCAGCACTAATCTTTTGTTCCCCTACAGCTCTCGGCTACTCAACACTCAGCTGTATCTCTGAACTTTGCAGCAAAAGAAATCTGGAAAAAGCCAACATTTATTGGGGGGGGGGGGCAAAAGCCCAAAAACAAGGGACACATTTTAAACATTGCTTGTATAATGTTGGAAAGTTGCTAGAATAAAATGCTGTGTTACCACCATATATTTCATTGCCAAGTCTTGAACCCAGGGGACCCTGTGCAAAACGGTCAGAGCAACATACCACTATGCCAAATCATCTGTTTTGTGAAAGAGAGGAAGACTGAAACTTAAATGGCTACCATTTAGTGAATTCAGTTCTCACCATAGCTGTCAACCTCTTAGCACAAAACACCGGAACAAAGCCAATAATGGGGGAATACAGTCCCAAAAATAGGGACAAAATTTCAAATATCCATGTTATAAACATAGAAAATTGCTAGAATAAAAGGTGTTGTGTTACCATGTATTTTCTGAAGAATATGAAGTCTAAAATTCAAATGCCTGTTATTTTTATTTAACATTTGTTAACCAGGAAAGTCTGACTTGGAACAAAAGCCAATTTTCAGCAGAGCAGGGAGAAACACTCCACACACATGTTCTTTATAAGATGGGAGGACATGCAGACTCCACACCGAAGGCACCCCAGCCAAGAATCAAACCAGAGAACCTGTAGCTGTCAGGCAACAATGCTACAAGTGCACCACAGCACTACTGACTTTGTAAGGAAAAACAAACACACACAAACCACAGATTTTATGAGGAACAGAACAAATATGAGGCAAACATCTGCAAATTTATTTTACAAATGGTGGTGGGTAGGGAATTCAGGCCCTTGCCACCTGCACCCAAGGTGCAGGGTTCAAGCCTGAGTATTCTCTACCCACCATCATGTGTTCTCTTTAGCCACCAGTATACAGCACCTGGGGCGTTTCACACACACACACACACACACACACACACACACACACACACACACACACACACACACACACACACACACACACCACTACCTGATCCAGTCTTCCATAAGCTCCCCGGTAGGTGATCCAGTCTTCTGTTCCACACTAATAATCCAGTCATTCCCCCTGAAAGGTTAAAGCAACTCCTCATTCTCCCTGAAAGGTGAAAGCAAGCTCCTCTGTAGTCTCAGCTCGCCCATGCAAGCTAATGGCTGGTTTCCAGTTTGGCTGGCTCTGCAAGAATAGGCTGGTGGCACCAGCTTGCGGATGACACAGTCTGGTTTCCTTCTCTTCTGTGCAGTCATCACCGCACAGACTTCTGGGGCTGCAGGGCAGAGATGCCTTTCTCCTGTATCCAGACTGCCTAACACAGCAGTCTGGAGTTCTGTGAGTACCAGGAACTCCGAGCATGCATACATGGAGTTCCAGGACTTGCAATTTTTTTTTTTAATTTTCTTCTTTCTTTTCTACAGGTGGGATGATTTTCTTCTTGCTTTCTTTTCTACAGGTGGGGGGGGGTTGCAGTCCTGCAGTCCTATAGCACGAGCCACCCCTGCTTCAATGGCTGTGTTATTAAGAGAGAGGAGTTTAATTTTTTTTTTCATGAAAGTGGAATTCGGGGAAAAAAGTAATAGACTCTTTAACAACTGAATATTCAGTAGTCATTATTGCGTCTACTAGAAATAGTAGTAGTAATAAAGTGAGAATACCGAGAAAATAGAAACTGACAATAGAATTTAAGGATTAGTATAACAGATAAGAGGAAATAAAGGAATGTGGTACTGTAGTAAGGTAAAAAAAGATATTTGATAGCTTTCAGTGCCAGCTTGTTGTAAGGAGTTGAGTTTAGTTAATAGATTAATAAGAAGAACAGAGACAATGAAAACTTAGGAGGGATATTTGGTGAAGAGGGCTGTGAAAAAGGTTGGAGTTGGGGTAGCTGTAGCTAAATGGGATCCTGGGTACAAATGCACAAGTTGTTCTAGGAATATAATTTGTTTAGATCAATTCCTGATCTGTGGTGGGATTGCATTCCATTGCTTTCTAACATGGACAATTTATAAGGATTGTCTTGGTTGTTTGATTTAGCAACTTGTAGGAGATTTTTCTGATATGTTCCTCAATGTTAATATTTGTGTACTAAAGTGGAGATGGATTGGCATATCTTTGGTTTGTATAGAATCTTGTGAATGGCTTTTAGTTGTGTAACTGTTAGAGTGTTGTAGCTGTAGCTATTTTTGTTTTTAAGGGCTATGCAATGATGGGTTTTGTTTGAGACAGTTGACGCAAATTTTGCAATCTTGTACATTGCAGTAAATGTATGCAGGTTGGTTTTGGGAATGTTAGTAAGTATTCAAGAAACGTACTAACATTTGTTCTGTTTTCACTGAATTTGATATTGTTTTGACCTATAAAGCATGTCACACTTTTTATGGGTTTTTGAGGTGACATAGCCAATGTTTGTCAAAGTTTACTTTGTTATGTATGACAATACCAAGTAATTTTGCATGAGTAACCTGATCAATTATTGTCTTGTTTATTAAGGTAATTGAGAATGAGATTATGCCTAGGTCAAATAAGATTTGATTAGTATTGTTGGCTTTAAGAATGAGTTGTGAATATGTGATCCAATGTTCAATACTTTGGAAGTTTTTGCTGAATTATGTGTTGTAACTCTTAGAGAGTTAGCTGTACAGATAATGGTTAAGTTGTCAGCATACTGAAAGGTAGTTCACCTCTACAGGCCAGTCACAAGTGGAGTCCCTCAGGGATCAGTCCTTGGACTGCTCCTTTTTGGCATTTACTTCTTTGAAGTCAAGGGCAATGTCAGTGGTCTCTGGCTGACTAAATTTGCAGATAATTGCAAGTTAGCAGCTGTCATTGAATCTCACACTGACACAAATGTTCTCCAGGAGGGGCTGACACAGACAAACAACTGGTGTCAGAGCCATGGACTAAAACTAAATGCCAAGAAATGCATAATAGTATCCTTTGAGAAATCATCCATCCTGGTAACTATCATATTGACAACACACTCCTTAGAGTTGACCAATAGTCAGGTACTTAGGGACTCATATAGACAGTAATCTAGCCTTTGACCATCACATGTCTACAGTGGTGAAGAAATCATTCTATGTTGTGAACTTATAAACAAAGTTAAGTCATCTAAGTCCAAGGAAGTCATTGTTCCACTGTATTTGGCATTCATCATACCTATCATAGAGTACAATGCCCCCTTTGGTATGTACCTAACTAGAAATATTCAACAATTGGAATGTCCACAGAGGTTCCTCACTAAAAGAATATAGGGCATAAATAAAATGTCCTATGCAGACTGCCTCAAGGGCCTATCCCTGTATTCTGTCTCCTACAGACCTTTGAGGGGAGATCTATGTCTGGTATACAGGGCATTGTCAGACCCCACTCTGCAAACAGCACCAGAATTACCCATTCTAAAGATGTAAACCTTGCCTGTGATATAAATAGGATATCCTGGAGATATAGGTATGCATCCCAGAGATGACCCTGTGTATGGAACAGGCTCTCCATCTGTGTGAAGCAGAGTTCCTCCCTAACCCAACTCAAGTGCAACTTGGACAATTGGAAGGCAAACCAGAAATTGATCCCTAGTTTGGCACCTATGTTTCTAATGGACACAGCTAACCTGTAAATGGTTCATCTCCCAGGCCCACGCTTATACTTATCAAGGGTATCAGAACTTGTCAGAGATTTGGGATGCATTGCTAGGCTTAAAAAGGCCCTTCTGGTCATTAGCCTAGTAAACACCTATGAACCAATATGCATTTTATTTATTATTTATTTATTTGTTGGCCGGGTTAGTCTGACTGGGTCAAAGCCCTTTTTAAGCTGAGGCCCAGGGAGAAAACCTCCACAAGTATTATAAACATGTACAGTATTAAATAAAGTGATACAGTAAGATATAAAAAGCATAAAGCAAATATTGATGCTCATTATTTACATATAGAAATTATACACAAACTTGTACCACTGAGTCAAGCAATTTAACCTCTGTAATTGTGGGTCAGTTACATGTATGAGGAATACCCTTATAAGAACAGGAATGGTAGATATCAGGTTTACTTAAGTTGAACTCAGATTGGAGTAAGTTGTAGATGTCATTAGAGAGGTAGTAGCAGATAAGTGGAAGTACAGCCAAAGAGTAGTCATGAGAGGACATGGGGGGGGGGTGGTTGGAGAAAGGAGAGCCTGAGAGTTGCAGATGGAATAATTATGGAAGGTAATTATAGTGACAGAGCCGAACACTGTTGAGAATATTTTTGATAGCAGTCTTGAATTTTTGTCGGTGCTTAATATTCCCTGATGTCTAAAGGAAGTTTATACAAAGATTGGGTAGGTGAGTAGCTGTATAGGTTTTGCCCTATTTTGCTTTTGGGTTTGTAGATCTAGAGGAGGTTTTGTTCAGAGCTTCAGAGAGACCTTGGAGGGACAGAGAGAGAGAAAAGAGAAGCAAGGTCAGGACAGAAGAAGGGCTGGTTCAGTACAGAATGTATAATTTGAAACTGAGAGAGAAGCAGTTGATGGGGAAATTCCAGCCAGTTTAAGCTTTTAAGGGCATTACAGTAGTGAGGGTGGTAAGTGAGATCAGCAATGAGTACTGAGGTTTTGTTGTGTATGGATTCTACTTTTGATAGAAGAGTGGTCTGAAGGTTAGTGAGGATTTGCAAATCATAGAACTAGGCTTGGAAGGAGGTATGCATGGGATAGGGAGATTTTTGATCTGGTGGTGAGAAATTTTTGTTTCTATACAAGAAGTCCTAGTTTTTGGTCTGTTTTCTTGATGTTGTTGGAGACATGCAGATCAAATTGAGTTGGCCATCTATGATGACCTCTAGGAGCCTCATGTGAGACTCAACAGAGATAGGTGTATTGTTAAGGGAAGAGATAGAGAGGGAAGACCTTAGATGGTTCACAGTTTTGCGAGTGAAAAGCAGGAGTTTAGTTTTCTTTTGAATGGTGAGACAGTTTTCAATTGGTAAGAAGGATTTTTGTGTGAGAGTATTTAGGTCTGAGAGGGAGTTTGCTATGGCGATGACAGTGTTGTCATCTGCATATTGCATGAGAGATGACTGGGGACAGGGTGCAAATAATTGATTGGTAAAAATGTTAAATAGTAATGGGCCAAGGATAGATCTTTGAGGTACACCCATCTTAACAGGTAGGGCAGGGGTTGTAGTAGAGATCTATTTTACCGAATGAAGTCAATTGGAGAGGTAACTAGCAAACCAGGAGATAGTTGAAGAAGATAGCTTAAGCTCAGACAGTGGGATACAGTATCAAATACTTTTGCGAGGTCAAGGAATAAGCAAGAGATGAGTTTACTATTGTCTCTAGCATGGAAATAGTATTTAAGAAGGATATGAGGGCAGTGGAGGTCCTGTGTTTTAGGCGAAAGCCATGTTGTGTGGGGGTAAGTAAGTTTTCTTGTAGGAGGTAGTGGAGGATTTGCTTGTGAACACATTTCTCTAATATATTGGAAAGAGAATGTAGAATAGCAATTGGCCTGAAGTTGGCAAATTCAGAGGAGTTACTTCCTTTAGGAATAGGTATAGTATAGAATGTTTTCCAGACAATGGGAACTTTTGTTCATTGATGGGGTGGTTGTTGAGTATGGAGATGGGGAGGGCAAGAGAGTTTGCTGCCTTCTGAAGAAAGAGTGGTGGCAGATTATCAACAGGAGGAGAGGAAGGTTTTAACTTCTGAAGCAAGGAATTAATATAGTTGGTAGAGACAGTTTCAGAGACAAAGCTGAGAGGGATAAGGGGATGTTGGAGAGTCAGGAGAGATACTAACATTGATGCTAGAGCTGGTTTGGAGTGAACATTTGCTGATGGTGCCAATGAAGTAAGAATTGTAGTTTGATGTTATTTCTTGGGGAGTATTGTTTGGACATGGATTGGGAGATGAGGGGTTACCAGGGTGCAGAATTTGGCTGATAGATTACCAGATTTTCTTTGGGTCAGATGAGAGTGAGGGTGGGAGATTTCTATAGAAGTTTTTCTTGTCATTGATGATGTGTTTTTTGTAATGTTGTGTAGTTCTTTATAGTGCTGGAGGTAGGAGGAGAATTTTGTTTTGATCAGATTTTTGCATTGAGGTACATGTACTGTTAAGGCTGGTGAAAAGAGGAATGCTAGAACTAGAGGTCTGAGCATAGAGGGGGAGAGTGGGTGGTGTCAGGGGGAAGGTGATTTGCAGAAACAGTTATGGGGAGGTATGCACTAAAATATTTAAGGAGTCAATAAACAAATTACATACAGTAATAGCACAGGGATAACTTGTATGAAGCAATCATCAGCTGGATAGAAGTCTTCCCTTGTGGCTTGGTGCGGAGGACTTTTGGTGGTAGCACAAGTGTAGGGTTCTTTAACTTCAGAGTTGTCCACACATCACCACAGGAGAGAGATGGAATTCTACTAAATCAGAGGAATTAATTACTGCAAATGATAAGTTTCCTTGATTTACTGTGGCAGGATCCACTGTTCTCTTCAGTGTTCCACAGCTGATTGAAAACTTAGTGGAAAAAAATTTCAGAAACAGCTGGAGGGAAAGTCCCTTTTCAGCCCATGGATTCAGCACACACATCTATGAAAGTAGCTCGAGGAACATCCCAGCTGACATTCCCCATAAAAGTGGTCCAAGATTGATCCTTGTGGGACACTAATGTCATTAGGCAAGGAATCTACGTAGGTCTACAACCATCTGACCGCTTGTAATGTGTTGAAGAGATAGCTTTCAAAGAAGGTTGGTGTGGGTTGGGGAAGGGCTGTACTTTGAAATATCAAAGTACCATAACATCAAACTTAAAAATATCAATCTCAAAGAATCAAAAATCATAATACTGAAAAACAAATAAACAAAACAAGAAAAAAAATCATGTTTTTTGCAGGGGAGTACCCATCTCTGCAACTCCCATGTGGGGTCTGTGCCATGCTAATAATATATAATATATATACCAAGTCTGAAATCACACAGCAGTGGGGTAAGGGTAAATCCCCAGTTAAAAAAAAGAAAACCAACCATTTAAACACTTTTCACTAACTTGATGCATTATGTATGTATGTTTTCTTTTTAACGATTATCTTTCACTCCAACATTATATAAATTACTTAGATTCTGCCTTCCTTTAAATTTCATCCCGCCCCACTAAACTAAGTCCCTAGACTCAGATATGCCAGTCCTTCTAAAGCAATGAAATTTCTTCTAATAACATTCAGAAACTGCAAGAAAAATGTAATAATACAGTAGGAACAAAATTTAATAAAATACAGCAACATTGTTACGAATAAGAGCTCTTTACCTGAGTGATCTTTAGTACACATATTCAATATGGCTGTCACTACAAGCATTTTTCCAATTCTTAAGTATGCTGTCATCCCTTCGTAAGGTTACTGCTCTTCCACTCAAGATTACTGACCAGTATCAAATCTCTGCATGATTATAGTAGTCACTTCAACAAAACTTCTCTGTGCTATAAAACATGCATATTGTGAGAAATGCAGAACCCACAATAGCTTCATTTACCTTAAGCAATGTTCTTGACAAAACTCTGAACAGTGGTCTACTTCACGGCAGGAGTAGTCAGCAATAAGACATGGGCCTTTGAAAAGTGAACCATCCATGCCTGTTAAGCTACAAAAGTTAAATTTCATATCCTGGCTAAAAGCTACTTCACAAACAGAACCTATCAAATAAACACTGAATCAACATTTTCAAATATTGGAGCATTACAAGGTTGGAAACCCTTTCACCTAAACTGAGTTACAAATGCCATTGATATTCTTCTGCTAAACAAAGACCACACCCTCTCTTTGTTATAGTCCAAAGTTCAATCAGACTTCAACAAATTATTGTACTAGCAACAGGCTAACAACATTCTCAAAAAGCCCACTGTATTTTTTGGGATACAAAAAGATTAAGAGCTACAAACTAAAAAATACTCAAGGACTCCTTGTGCAGTGCTGTTCCCCGTACTACAAAACAAAAATACCTGGGATTAATATTGGACCATGCATTATCCTTCAAAGCTCATGCTGAAATAACTGTAAAAAAATATTTTATCAGCTCTCTCAATGTTGCAAATGAACTCATCTCCTCCTCCCTGTTATTTGACTAGCCCTAGCCAAAAATGCCCTGCTACCTAAGCATGAATATGCACTTTCCACTATCACTCCACATTTCACCCAGAATACATACTTCCTGCACACCATAATTAATAAAATCTGTTGTTTTGCCTTTCTGGCTAGTTTTTCCACCCTCCACTATGAATTGTTAAAAAACACTAAATGGCTTCCAGTAACAACTTCAGCCATATTCATATCAAGTACTCTTAATTCCTTACTACATAAAAGTCTCCAGAAAGTTTTATTTCCAAAGCTTGTCTGAATTTACTTTTTGGGTTAATCTCTGTGAGGCAGTTACAACTGGGCAAGTTGCAGTGTTAATTTAGATTACATCTTCTCCTACATTAACCTATTGCTAGATTAAAGGAAGTTGGCAAACTATTACAGATACTGGTAAAGATCACCACTGTTATACAAGACCCAGTTTGCAAAAGGCCATTAATGCTACTAGCTGTTTACCTGTTGGAAGCCAAGAGTTTAATACTGCACTGTATTAACTTGATTTTTCTCTGGAAAGCCAGCTATTTGAAAGGGTCTGTGTCAAAGTATCAAATGACCAAATTGTTGAAACCATATGGTCAACAATTCAGTCCATAGAACCATTCTGACTGAGACTGTAGTATAGTAGGGATCAGTGAACTTGCCCCCCCCCCCACCCCACTGTAGTGTGATTTTGGATTTGGTATATATATATATATATATATATATATATATATATATATATATATATATATAATTAGCAGGGGGGGTGTGAGGTGTAGGGGAGCTTGCCCCTACAAAAAGCATTGTTTGTGGGTGCTTTTTGGGTATATGTTGTTTGTCGATGGACTGAATTGTTAACCATATGGGTTTTAGCAATTTGAAGCTTTGACATAGATCCATCTAAAATACCAGTGTTTTATATAACCAAGATTATTTATTCCAATCTGCATTTCAGGGGCAATGTGCACTGTAACCTTTAGATAGACTTAAGTAAGTATGTTTTAACACGTCTTAACTGAGAGATTGTGACACAGAGCTTAAGTTATACTTTTTGTTCACTCAAAAATTTTCACATTTTTGTTCACCTCAAAAACTTTATTTAATAATGAGGGCAAAGTCATTCACACTGCCTACCTTGACTTGGCCAAGGCATTTGACACACTACCCCTCTCCGGGTATTGTTGACAAACTCAAGAGGCTAGGTACAAACCCATATGTCACCCAGTGGATAGCCAAATGGCTCACAGACAGGACCCAGTAAGCTAGAATTGGGAAGTCCACCTCTACAAAGAGGCCAGTCTCAAGTGGAGTCCCTTGGGGATCAATCCTTGGACCTCTCCATTTTGGTATTTACTTCTCAGAAGTCAAGGCCAATGTCAGTGGTAGTTAAAGTCTCCTATGAGTAGAGTGTTAGGTTGGATCATAAGTGTCTCCAGTAGGTCCAAGTATGCATTGTGAGCTTCTTGGGACTTGGTGGGTAAACTGTTGCTGGGTACGATATACTACAGGATTTTATCTATGGTGATCTGTATATGGAGGAACATGTCATTCCATTTAACCAACTTGGAGGTATGCTTGTTACTGATGTATATCAAGACAACTCCACATTTTGCCCCTGTTTGTGCAGCTACTTGTGTAAAAGTGTAGAAGGCACTGAAACCTTGCACTGCTGGATTACTGTCTCCCATTTTAAACCATCTCTCGATAACTGCACAGATGTCTATATTCTTGAGTGTGAGGAAGGCTTGGAAGGAGTGTATTTTTTTTTTTTATTTAGGCTCCTGGCATTGAGCAGTAACACCATGAGATTAAGTTAAGCTGATTTTGCTATGTTGTACATTTACTAATTAGGCACTGCCTAAAAAAGGCACTGTGGTGGTGGATAATGTTTTAGCCAGTATTATAAAGCCTAGAGCAGACAGGTGCAGAAAATCTTTGGTAAAATAACATGGTCTGTTAACCATATCCTCCCAAGCAGACAAATATTGGATCCCCCTGAAACTTTGCACTGCAGGGTTACTCTCTGCCAGAAAAACAGCCAAATATTAAAATCAATTGGCTTTTGCTCCTATTGTGGCATCATCCTTAGTGATGGTAATATGTTACTCAATGCCAGACTCATACTTTGAGAGATCTATAATGTATCTCTCTCTCTCTCTGTATATATATATATATATATATATATATATATATATATATTTATATATAGTCCAGGGAGGTGTGTCTCCCGTCATTTACATCTACATTGATTATGATGGAATCATACTTATAACTGTGGTCTAATGACTTGAGTGCATGCATTTTTGGCAGATCCTAGTTCCAGTTAAACAACTAACCATTATCTATGCCTTATCCAGTCTGGTTAGAGGAGCATTAATATGTCCTACAATGGAATCCCCTATGATGAAAGACATTAGAATGTCCTACAATGGAATCCCCTATGATGAAAGGCATTAGTATGTCCTACAATGGAACCCCTATGATGAAAGGCATTAGTATGTCCTACAATGGAACCCCCATGATGAAAGGCATTAGTATGTCCTACAATGGAATCCCCTATGATGAAAGGCATTAGTATGTCTACAGTGGAATCCCCTATGATGAAAGGCATTAGTATGTCCTACAATGGAATCCCCTATGATGAAAGGCATTAGTATGTCCTACAGTTGAATCCCCTATGATGAATGGCAATAGTATGTCTACAGTGGAATCCCCTATGATGAAAGGCATTAGTATGTCCTACAATGGAACCCCTATGATGAAAGGCATTAGTATGTCCTACAGTGGAATCCCCTATGATCAAAGGCATTAGTATGTCCTACAATGGAATCCCCTATGATGAAAGGCATTAGTATGTCCTACAATGGAATCCCCTATGATGAAAGGTATTAGTATGTCCTACAATGGAACCCCTATGATGAAAGGCATTAGTATGTCCTACAATGGAATCCCCTATGATGAAAGGCATTAGTATGTCCTACAATGGAATCCCCTATGATGAAAGGCATTAGTATGTCCTACAGTGGAATCCCCTATGATGAAAGGCAATAGTATGTCCTACAGTGGAATCCCCTATGATGAAAGGCAATAGTATGTCCTACAGTGGAATCCCTATGATCAAAGGCATTAGTATGTCCTACAGTGGAATCCCTATGATGAAAGGCAATAGTATGTCTACAGTGGAATCCCCTATGATGAAAGGCATTAGTATGTCCTACAATGGAATCCCCTATGATGAAAGGCATTAGTATGTCCTACAATGGAACCCCTATGATGAAAGGCATTAGTATGTCCTACAGTGGAATCCCCTATGATGAAAGGCATTAGTATGTCCTACAGTGGAATCCCCTATGATGAAAGGCATTAGTATGTCCTACAATGGAATCCCCTATGATGAAAGGCATTAGTATGTCCTACAATGGAATCCCCTATGATGAAAGGCATTAGTATGTCCTACAATGGAATCCCCTATGATGAAAGGCATTAGTTTGTCCTACAATGGAATCCCTATGATGAAAGGCATGAGTATGTCCTACAATGGAACCCCTATGATGAAAGTCCTGGGAAGTACCTTTGCTTGCTTTAGAGACTTAGTGTTTGAGGCTGCATTGAGTGTGACTGTATGTACGGTGTTAGGTGTTCTTTTTACTGAGCGCCGTTGGGCTAGCTGGGGTATAGCTTTAACAATTTGACAATCTAGGTGATATTTCTTGTTTAGGAAGATTGCTTTTAAGTCCCACAGTATACAGTAGTCTGTGTGTATGTTTTGTGCATGGTTTCTACAACTTCATGTGTACTTGTATGCAAAAGTTTAGCCTCCAGTGCCATTGTGTAAGTACCCCTTTCATATACTGTGTCTGTTTCTTTAAGGATTAAGAGGCTATCAGTAAATGTGAGACCTCTGCTGCATTTTGTCAGAATTCTCATATCCACCAATATGACTACAGAAAATTTAGAAAATTGCATATTCATGGTGACTAGTCGTCTGTCTGTGAGCTACAAGAGGGTGGTATATTGGGGTTAAAAGGCTAATAAAGGTGCTATGTTGTGGCAGATCATACTAAGCAGTACTTCATTCTGTTAGCTTTAATGTTTACACAATTCAAAGGGTGCTTTATTGGGGTAGATTATGCTAAACAGTAATAAATTCTACTTAATTTAATGTCTACACAGTACAGAATTCTACTAAATCTATACGTATTGCCACTCCACTCTGAGTTAGCTGCTCTAAGCTTGCTGGCACACAAGATATTAGCTCTATATTTCCTGCTTTACAGGGTACAGTTTTATGGACTATGCTGTAGGAAAAAATGTGTTTTCTAGGATAGATCTATGGAAAAAATGGGTAGGGAAAATACTTAAGTAATTTATACAACAGACAATACAATAAAAGAGCAGATGGAGGCACTTTGGAAATCAATTACCATAAGGGGCAGAGACCCTGGGTGAGGATAGCTCTGTGCTGGGTATAGCAGGATAGCTAAAGAAGGATCCAACCAAATAAAGCCAATATTGGAGCTCTTTCAGAAAGTTTTGCTTAATGTCTCAGTAGGGAGAGAGACAGACACAAAGAACACGGGAATGCAAAGATGCTAGAATGCAAGTTTAAGCAGGTAAATTTAAGCATAATATAAAACTTAGCATCAAAACTGGAATATCAACAGCTGCAAAAGAATTGAAGCTCAAATCCTTAAGCAGAAAAAAATACTCTCACTGCTGAATGGTACTACGGTTTAAGGCACCAGACTATGCAGAAATTTACCAGTAACACTGTTTATGGAAAACATGCAGTAATATATAACTAAATAAGGCTTAAATCTGTAGTTTTGCCACAACTGTGAGTGTAACTACAAGACAAATGCCAAGCAGGGACTAAAATACAAACAACTAGCTTTGACAAGTAACTCTACTTATGAAAACAGATGTAAAGTATAATGTAAAAACACAACTGTAAATTAAGCTATAAGACTAAGGGCTCAGAACAAACTACAAAATGTAAATAAACAAAATGGAAAAAAAAGCAAAAAAGTACAAAGAAATATGAAAAATGAATATATTTCTCTCCAACCAGTATTAAAGAAGAAAGCATTGTTTTATAAGTGAAATTTGCAAAGAATACAAGAAATACATATTTAGTTTGAGAGGGCAGATATTTTTAAACTATATTTTATATAAGTAGGGAATATTAATTTGTTTTAGATCATTTCACTTTATGGCTATTCTTTTAGATCATTTCACTTTATAACTATTTATTTACATTTTTAATTGAAATATTGTGACTGATATTATTTATATTAAGTATAAAAGGGGAGGGGTAACATTTGTAACACTTGTAAACCAGATTTTGAAGAAGTCCAGTGTGGATTTGGATGAAAGCGTTTATCTGAACGTGTTTACTTCACTGTGAATAAAGTCTTCTAATTCATCTTTTTCAAAGTGTTTTTTTGGAGTATCTGCTACAGTTTTGGTGGAAAAGCTTTACTTTTGTGTTTATTGGTTTAAAGAAATATTACCATATAAAGCACTATAAGCACAACTTAAATATTTTATCAGAATTTAAATAAAAGTTTTCTGTCTGTCTCACTCTTTTTATGAAGAGATAGTAACTCATTTCAGGGCTTTCTGCACCTATTCATACTAAGACAGTTCAAAACCAAAAACAAACCTTTAAGTATTACATCAAATGACAATGCTAGAATAAAGTATCATAAACTAAATTGCTGTGTATTACAATAGAGGAAAACCTAAGATTTGAGCATTAAGCTGTAGAATCCACTCCAGTAAAGATATGAACATCATATTCTTCAAGCCATTAAAACCTCAAATCAAAAACTTTGGGAATTTTATCAAGGTAGTCCATATCTCTCAGAATGTTCTAGGACAAACATAGTTATATCCTGTTTCCTCCCATCACATCTTTATGCATTTCCCATTTTTTTACTAAACTGCACTCTACATATATAAAGAAACTGGATACATACTGCAACAACATAGATAAATTCACAACTAACCTTCTGTCCAGCACACGCCAGTGCGATGTCCTTAAAGAATTACACTGGATTGTGTTTGCACACTATGTCTCCTACACACATCTTGTTTCTGCACACAACCTAATTTATAAACCTGAAAATCGTTTTTCTATAAACAACAGTCACCCGCAGAACTCACATAAAAGGGTACTGCTGCCTGGAAATTAATGCCTCCTAATGTCTAGTAAATCTAAAACCATAGCGGCAATGCACTTTATTCAAATTAAACTGTGGAACAACATGCTGGCTGAACTCTGACAACTAGAAAAACTGAAATCCTTTAAAGCCAGACATACAAAGCCTATTCAACTCCTGTTCTTTTCCTGTATAATTTTACCTCTGACCATAAAACCTATCATTCTTTTCTGAAATAAACATAAACACTTTACTCTACCTATATATTGTCATAACCATTCTGTTTTCTACTTGTATATAGCCAACATGTGAATTTCTGCCCTTTGTTTTTGTATATATCATATTTATACCATTTGTTTCCTGTGTTATGTTCATGATTATGTATGTTTTTCAAAACTTTTTTTTTTTTTATTTCTTAAACCCACTTTGGCTACTTTAGAAATAGTAATCAGATGTTATGTTTCTAATATTTTATGTTTTAACATCGAAACATGGAGCTTTTGTCCCCGAGTCTCCACTGAAAAGAGGTTAACCCATTCAGACTATTTCTGTAACATACACCATATTGTTCTTTTGTATAATGTTTATTAATCAGTTGTATACTCATGACATGCTGTATATCACGTTTGTACTATTGTCTTTTTTGTTCACATTAGTTCAGGTCACAGTTCAAAAGGTTCAGTTTGACCAGTCCAGCTACCCACTTAACAAATAATAAATAAGGAAAATGAATAAAATTACACAACAAAATGGAGGAATAAAGCTTATATACCTAAATGCAAACAATGTCGTCAAATGAAGTGTACAGTTTCATATATGGGCACAAAACTGAAACATAATACCACAGGTGTGTCTGAAAGTATGGTTATGCATTTTACACATAATAGTGAAATGTTACATTAGTTTATAGATATACAACATACAGAAGGAATTTTAGAAGTTGCTGCCACCTTTGTGAATGACTGTGTAATAAAAGTGAATGTAACTCAATCCTGTAAAAATGTAGTGAAGGATGTAATAGTAATAATGGAAAATGCAGGGAAGTAAGATCCTGAGAGTTGTGTCTGCCACAAAAACGGATAACGAACATAAATTATTACACAGTAGACACTTCTATTTTAGCATTTACTACAGCTCTGAAACTATGTTTCGTGGGGATTTCTAGATCCCTTGGTAAATATACAGTATTAGAAAATATATTGTCTTTGGGTTTTCACAGCTATAAGACACACAAAGTCTTGTTGACTCTAGCATTGCTATATCAAGCATACAATTTTCTGTATCAGCTAAACAAAGCACAGAAAAATACTTTAAAAGACAGTGGAGACCCATGTACATTTACTGGTGACCTTACCGACTGCTTACTATGATTATCAGGAAGCACTACATACAGGCATACTAACTATTAGCAAAAGTATTAGAAACACAGAAAAGTTACAGAAACCCTATGAGTTAAGCAGACTTATACAGATCGGCTGTTCATAAACAGAATAATTTCAATGGCTATGGTTAAAAATAAATTCATAATATAACTTTTTAGTTCACTGAACAAGTATGCCTATTGCCAGGACAAGATGTGTAGCAATGTTAGCATCTACACTGGAATAATGCCTCCATCAGAAAATGAATAACTGCAACTTGGCATGTTTAAAGAAGGCAAGGAGGTACACACATTAAAAACCTATGCAGGTGTTTCATATGTAAGAGCCAGGGTTCAAAGTCAACAAGTTCAGCAAATGTGCACCACGACCTTGCAGTCAACTAACTTTACACACCTGTTCAAATTTTGGAAAGACATAAATGACGTGAACAGGAAGAGCAGGGGTTGCACAACTATCATCATACTGTGCAAGCATGTTTAGGTCATGTTTCTCATGTACTAAAGTAAAATGAATAGGAGGCTCAGTTTCACACGTAGCTCTGATCAGTACTTTTCAAAATGTTAATCAAGGCTTAACATTCCAACCTTCTGCCATATCTGTAGTGAAATGATTATAGGCTAGAATTTAAAAAATCGTTGCCAGCTTCTTTTGACATTCCACTTCTTCAGTATTCCTCAAGTTCAGGGATATGAAATTGCATGTCTTCTTACTGTGTTTATTATTAGAAGTCTGATGGAAGGCAGGGTTCCCACATTATTGAAGATTTTCTTGATACCTAAAGAAGGAAACCACATTAAATTGGTCACATACAGATCCATATGCATATTGACATCTACAACACTAGAAAAAATGTACATTGGCATCTCAATTCTGTGAAGATTTTCAAACAGCACGGTTTTAAGTCAGGTCGTGGCAAAGAAACAGGGCTTGCCAAACTGACAGAGTGTATATTCAGATTTAGGTAAAGATTCCTGATGGGCTACTACTTTGTCATCTAATTAGAGATGTAGGAAAAACTTTTATAATTTGCTTTTATAATTTGCATGAAGATTCAATTATTTGAACTCTAAAAAATTAATGTCTAGTTCCAACCTCAGCACCATGTGTATTGAGGAAAAAATAAAAAACAGAGAAACTAGCAGTATTAAAACGTCACTATTTTGCAATGTAGTATTGGTATAATTTCACGATTTACCATACTGGTGGACACTCATGCACACTTTCATATGCATTACTAGTTTACTTCATCCACGGTTTTCTATATTTTTGTGCATTTTTTTCTACTGATTTTCATTGTATAAACATGTTTTGGGGGCTCTAAACGTGAAAACTGTCATGACAATTTTTTTTTTGCAAAGCACTGGCATTTTTTTCTGAGCTGCTAATAACTTATTTTTTTATGCACACTAATACACATGGATGGATATTTACGAGGTATTTTTTGATGTATTGTTATATTAATAGTGTTTTAGTTTGATTGTGTTTATGGTTAGATAGCTATGTATTTTCTTTTGATTTTAGTTCTTGTCACAGACCTGGTGAAGGTCTTATTGCATTAGTTGGCTGAAAGAGATTTTAGTTAAAAGACTTTTTATGTATATGTTGTGCTTTTTTAATACCTGAACTTGGAATGTGGATTGCAAATAGATAGGTAGCGTTTTCCTTAAAAATGATTTAGTTTGATCTAATTAGTAGTAGTGTGTGGATGTGGGTGCTTCCTGTTCTAAAATGTACTTTTACGGCCCTGTTTAGATTGTTTGCCATGAACAGGCTGGTTTAAAATTAAACAGTATATATATTTTCCACACCTATGTCTATGTATATAAAAGCCAATATGTTTAAAATTGTTAAATATTTATGATTTTTTGTTACTGAGGGTCACTTCTCTGTTACAAATAAAGGCTTGTAGCTTTGGAACACTACCTGGGTTTCATGATTTTTGGAAATTATTATTACTGAGCCCATCAACAAAGTTTTAAGACCACTTGTTTCTCTGTTTTTTTAATTAATTATTAGAACTCTAAATACCTTTTACTTCCCTAATCCCCTCTGTAATTGAAATTTATCCAGTATGTCAAACCCAGTCAGCAAAGAGATAGACAGACAGACAGACAGGCACACACACACACACACACACACACATATATATATATATATATATATATATAGGACAGACAGAGCACAAGAGGCAGATAAAACCAAACCCATAGTGCCACATCCTAGCAGTGAATGACATTGTCCCCTCTCCTTGCCCTTGTCATCACCATTTTTCTTGACAGCTGCCAAATTATGACAACTCGATCCAGCATCCCATGTCAAAAAATAATTTCCTTAGTTACATTCATTTGCTCACCCTGTATTCTGTAGGGAAATTGTAAAGTCTACCAACGCATTACACTCTGAGAACATGTGCTCCCAGGTACCTCTTTCTTCCCCATTACACTTCCAATATTTGCCATCTACCTGACAAAAAAAAATCTTTGGTGTCTGCTTGGTGTACCCATGCAAACACTTAGACTTTGTTGCTAATTGTGGACCCATGCATATGTTGTCCCATTGTTTCGTTTTGAATTACTTATCTAATTTTTCTTCCCGGTCTTTTCTGACCTGTTTTGATTGATTCCTATATTTATCATGCAATATTCTATATGCCAACTAATTATCCCTTTTTAACAGCAACTTCTGTTCTAAATTCATATACAAAATTCAACCGGTGCAGGTCTTTTATTTAGGATTTCCCTGTCCCTTTGCATACGCTTTTATATCACTTCCTAATAACGAAGGCAATCTCTTGCCGACAGTCCAAATGTCTTCATAGCCTCTTCCCATTCTATTATCTTTTCCTCTCTCAGTTATGCATTCCCATTACCCTGGTTCCTTGCTCCTTTGCCATCTTCTTCCAGTAAATTCCAGACTATTCTCTTGTACCCATTCTTGCAGACATCCCTATCGGCAGAATCTCATTTCTGCATTTCCATGTTGGCTTATTTCTTAGTATACTTTCTGATACTTTATTATATTCTGTTACTGTTGTTATTCTCCTTAAGGATCTGCATCCAAAATCCCACTCTCTATATTTCTTGACTCCTACCCCTGCCCCCATTTTATCATCCTCCCTTTTCACTTTGAATTGTAGCTTTAGCTTTCTGCTTGTGTTATGTATATGAGCCTTAACAATGTATCTCTAGGATTACCTGATTTGAAGGTATATTTTAAACTTCCTAGTTCTGTTACAAAGGATCAACTTTTCCTAGGTTCATCTAATTTTTTGCAGAAATGGTGCTACTGTGGGTCTGGCAGAGACACAGGCAGAAATAGCATGGCACTACAGAAAAGGCTATCTAATAAATCATGGCATGTGTTGGTG
This sequence comes from Protopterus annectens, assembly GCF_019279795.1. Classification (NCBI taxonomy): domain Eukaryota; kingdom Metazoa; phylum Chordata; order Ceratodontiformes; family Protopteridae; genus Protopterus; species Protopterus annectens. The sequence continues at coordinate 102,218,856 of NC_056743.1, read as the reverse complement.
AAAATTATGGTACTGTGGCAGCCAGTGACACTGCGTTACTGGGCATGGCTTCACAGAACCAATCTCCACAAGTAAAATTATTCAGCCATGGCTTGCAGTGGCAAATCCAGAACAGGATCCTAAAGATTATAAATACTAGGAAATATCTGCATGGCCATTCCTAAAATGATGTGGCTGCAGTAATAAAATATGAATCTTAAAGGGGTGCAGAGTTTTAGGAGGAACAAGATAATATGAACATCCTTTGTGGACAGCAGGGGAGGTGGAAATCATGATAGAATGTTCCTTTGAAATAGATATATGAAGACTGAACATCAGATAGTAGAGGATATGGCAAATGATGAGGATGTGTTTGTATAAAGTTCATCTTCAAGTTTTTATTTTGCCAACAACAGCCACATATACATTGAGGCAATTGAATCAACACAATGGTCAACAGTACCATTAAAGCACTCATTCCAAAAACAACCATAATGTTTAAAACAACAGCAAGAACACCACATGGCTTTGAGAATAGGAAACTCTTCTTTTAAACTCTAAGTTATGCAACTGAAAGTCTCTTATACAGAGATGTATACTTTGTGCGAATGCGATATTTGGATTTTCATAATATTAAACTAGAACAGTATCATTTTATGCATAAATTAAATTTAGAATATAATTATTATAATTTAGCTTGTACACAAACTGTACAGTTTCTAGTTACTGCTGACATGACAAAAGATCTAATAGTGAGGATGAGAATTTATATTCTTTGTAGTTGTATGATTATGAAGATTTGTTTGTTTCTTTCAGCTTTTCCCAGTTAGGGGTCGCCACAGCGGAACTCCGGACCGCTAATGATTGGCAGTAGATTTTGATGTGCTGGCTTGCCAGGCCTAATGCACAACCTTCAACGAAGGAACGCCCATTCATGCATGTTGCCACACAGAAGACACTCTAACTGAGAATCGAATTGGCAACGTCTAACTGTGAGGTGACAACGCTACCGTAGCACTATAGATACCATATACCAGCTATTCTTTTACCTTACAAGATTCCAAATGTTTTCTTACTTCAAATTAATCACTTTTAACCAACCATATCAAGTGTCACTGTTTAAATAACCTCCCATTTCAGAAAGTCATATCGAGGGGGGGGCATGGCTAGGATGGCAAGCAGTTAACTGCTCGACCTTTTTCAGTTGTCTTGACAGGATTGTTTAAAGTTTAATTGATAAATTATATTCAAAACAAAAATTTATATAACAAGGAATAGAAAGAGAAGAAAATTCAGCAAGACAATTGAGTGCTGAAGATTTCTTGTTGTTTTAATCCTGTCGTAAGTTCATCTATACAAGTGCAGTCATGAGTCAACGGAAAGCTTCCACACAGGAAAATGGAACGAAAAAGGAACTGCAGATTCTTGTTGCCTGCATGAAAGAGATATCAGTTAAAACAGACACGCTGGAGAATAAAACGGATACAATAAAACAAGAAAAGGAGAGACAGATAGACTTACTGAATGAAATAATCAAAAAATACAATGATCAAATTACTTGTATAGAAGAGTCATTGAATGATGTCGATGGAAGATTAAGTGAAAATGAGAGTCACATGGAGTTTCTGTCGAAACAAAACACTCTCCTTTTAGACAAAGTAGATGATCTTGAAAGCAAGTGTAGAAGGAATAACATTAAAAATATATGGTGTACCTGAAAAAGATTAAGAAACAACGTGGTTCAATTCTTGGATGCTTGGTTACCTAAAATCTTGAATCTGCCTGAGTCATTATCTTTTGGGATAGAAAGAGCACATAGGTCTCTTTCAAATAGCACAATGAACAATTCATCTGCACTGAGCTCTATTATTGTCAAGTTTTATTCTACGCAGGATAAGGATTTGATTCTGAAACCTGCTTGGTCAAACTCTCCAATAACTTTTAAGGACAAATCAAAAGAGATTTGACAATGACTTCACCTCTGTAGTAATGTCTAAAGGGAAAGTTTGTGCCCCATTAATTAAGAGTCTTAAGAAGTCAAATATTAAGGCTCAAATCTTATTCCCAGCAAAAACAAAGATGTTCTTATCTGAAGTCAAAAGACATTTAACTCATTGGAAGATGCAATGGAATATATACAGGAAAGCAAACTTCTGGATAAGCAAGAAGAAATGGATTGGTCTACAATTAGTTTAAAACGAATTGCAAATAAAAATGGAAGGTCTACAAAAGGAAATAATAGCAAGAAGCTTAAAGAAAAATAATAATGAACCTTTTTTATTTGTTCTCTTCTATTGGACCTATTTCTGCTGTTTCTGATTCTGTTAACATATAACATATATACACTGCTTCAAAGGTTATGGAAGATCACAGCACTCCTAAGGTAAAACCCCCTTTTTCCCTAGCTAAGCTAATAAAATAATTGTTGAAAGAGATATTAAGATATAAAGCAGAATATTTTATGCATTCCTAGTACTTAAGTGAAATCATCTCTTGCTTTAATAGATTCAAATATGAGTATATTAGAGCTGGGAAAGGGGGTTTTATTTAACTAGTATTAATATACTAAATTCTTTTTATTCACATAATAACATAGTAGCAGTGAATTTTATTTGAAACATGAGACAGTGATTACATGGATGTCATAATGTAGCTGCTACTGGGTAATCTGACTGTCATTCTTTTTTTTTTTCTTTTTTCTTTTCCTTCATGAAAAAATATATGAACAGTGTTAATTTAATGTTGTGAGGCTGTAAAGTTTCTGATACTTTAGGCTGCTCAAAATGGCTCAAAAATGGCTCAGATGTCATTTAGTATTTCATACAATGTTTACAACATTTAAAGATGTCCATTGTTGATTTTAAACTCTAGCTCACTGAATTGCAGTCTTGAGTGTTTTTTATAGTTATACTTTATCTTCAAACAATATTTCCTACCTTTAAACTAAAGAATTTTACCTGTTTCATGGTTGTTTGTGAAATAGTGAGCCATAACAGACACAGAAGAATGATGTGCATTGATGCGAGCAGTCGGGAATGCCAAAAGGCTGAAGTTGAACTTTGAACCCAAAATGCCAGCCTGGAAATGAAATATTATGACGGAAAGCTCAGAAAAGGTTGTATTGATAAACAGTAATGCTAGACAAAGGAAATCTAGTCAAATGTTAAATATGTATTTTTGTCAAGTGTTACAATAGATTTTAAAAGTATTTAAAAGCATAATTCACTTAAGGATGTAAAGGGGTGGCTGAATTGTTTATTTAATGTTGCATTAAAGCATAGTGAAAGCATTTAAAGGGAAACACATAACTGTACTTTTTAATGGGCAAGTATATACACAGAATTCACTCCAAAGGAATGCACACATAAGGCATATCCTTCAAAGTCACTACTAATGCAGATTCTGCAAAAATATTGACACTATTGATTGTTTCAACATGGTGGCAACATACACTTTAATGGAACACAGGCATTATAGCTGGTGCAAGGACAGTGGTAACATATGCTGTGCACTGACAGAAATTCCATGCTCTGTGTGAAGTAACTGATAACACATGCTGTGCACTGACAGAAATGTCATACACTGTGTGAAGTAACTGGTAACACATGCTGTGCACTGACAGCGATGCCACGTGCTATGTAAAATGACGGTAAGACATGTTGTGCACAGACAGAAATGCCATGCAATGTGCAAAACAACTAGTAACTGACAGACACACAAATACAGAGTGCACCAACATAGATGCCATGCACTGTGCAAAACAATTGATAACATATGCTATGCACTGACAGAGATGTCATGCACTGTGTAAAATGACAAACAAACACAGAGTGCACCAGCATAGATGCCATGCAGTTTGCAAAACAATTGATAACATATGCTGTGCACTGACAGAGATGCTATACAATATGGAAAATGACTTGTAACACATACAATTCACCAACAGAGATGCTGTGCAGATGCATGAACACTTATTTTGATAACCAGGTAGATGCGTGAATCACAACTGACCTTTGAAAGGGATAGCCCAGGTCTTCTGAATAAGAGTGAGACACAATTCTTGAAATTAAACACACCATAATGGCACATTAGCCAGAAAACTTGAAACACACTGTGTAAGGACAAAAATACCACATGTACAGAAGTGGCAGAGAAAGAAATACACTTCATGGGCCATATTAAGACCAGTACCGTACACTGAGCAAGAACTAGAGACCATTCATGCAGAAGGGATGGTGAATGTATGGACATACATTACCTCTGTTGCTAGAATACTAGTACTACACATTGTAAAGTTACAACAGTAACACAGGTGTGTGTTGGTAGCATGGAGGAAAACATTTGTCACCAGAACACTACTAATGCACACTGTGCCAAGACAGCAACACCATCCATACAATGACACTGAAAAAATACAAATTACGTATTAACATGGGCACTGAATGTGGTTTGTGGGTGCTTGTAATACATTTTAATACCAGAGTTATAAATACTATACGCATCTCAAAAGAGAAGGATCTTTTCACATACAAATGCCCCTATAGCTACTATCAGAAAATAAACTCAGCTGATAAAATTTAGCAGTAGCAATTTTTCTTTGTTAGTCTTTGAAGTGTTCTACTGGCGTCACAATGCATTTTCATTGCATATCATACACATTATAATTCAGGTCTATTTACACTATGATTCTGCTGAAACTCATTTCTCTTCGAATTTAATACTGCAAGACTTAGAGTAATAATTTTAGTTATTTGAAGAAATATTGAAATATTGTTAAAAATCATAACAGCTAGAAATTGTTTCATATTTATAAGTGCAACTGAATGAATACAAGATAAATATGAAAGTGATATCCACTGAAGGCTTAATTATATAAAAAATGGAAAAAACGAGACAGTGGAGAACAGAAGAGGCGATGGGAGGAATGAAGGAAAGGAAAAAATGGAAAAAATATATATATTCATGCAAGTGTTAAATGATAAAACATAAACAGATCGTTAATGGTTCATTAGATATAAAATATCAGTGCGTGTTGATTCTGTGCTATAAAATAATAATATATAAAACAAGCATGCTCATTTATATGCACGTTATAGTTAATTTATTGATCTGAATGATATTAATGATTTTAAAATTCAAATGCTAGTTGAGTGGTGGAATTATAGGGTATTTGGGATGTAAGTATACACACACACACACACACACACACACACACACACACACACACACACACACACACACACACAGTTTACTATTGAAATGTCGAACGGCACAACATCAACTGTACTATAGTCGAACACGGAAGTTTGAAAATAGTAATGTCGACGTCAAAAAAACAATCTAGGATTGGTTTTAACATGGGTCGACGTAGGTGTTCAGTATTATTATTAACTTATATCATATCTCTTAGTATAGCCCACTATGTATTTTATTAATCAATTTTGTATGGAAATATATTATGTTTATATTTATTTTTATATTTATATTTTAAAATTTATATTCAAATTATACATATATATTTATTCATGTGATATATATATTTATATGTTTAAATATTATAATTTTTATAATATGTAGTAAGGTTTTCTATGAGAAGGTTTGCAAATTTTATATTTAAATGTGTTTTATTCTATTATAAATTTTGTTTAGATGTTAAGAACTTTTACCAACACCAGATGGCGCTGTTTATAGTATTATTCATAAGTTCCTTGAAAAATCTAATAGTATATAAGCATAGATGGTTCATAGAAAAGTATTATTATAATAATAATAATAACAAATATGGATATTTAGATTAATTGTTATCTTATATACATTTTAGATATTTTAAAATGTTTTATATGTGTATGCAAAGTGTTTTATGCTAGTGATTTGTATTTACATCTCTTTGGGTCTGTAAGGGGTTAAACTGCTGCTATTCTTAATTAATTAATTGATAATTGATGCATAGGGCGTATAAAAGGAGGGACCTGTATGCTTATGCGTGTATTTTATGCTTTCTGATGAAGACAGCGAATCGAAAACGTATTGTTTTTTACTGCGTTAAGAGGCTTTTGTGGATCTAACAATAAACTTTGTTGTATCGTGAGCAGAGCCTGATTTCCTCAAGTGTTTCATCTTGTGTTCAGTATTATTCAGAACTACAAACATCTCCCCTACCTTGACCCATGTTAAAACACAGTCCTAGATTGTTTTTTTGTCATCGACATTACTATTTTCGAACTTCAGTGTTCGACTATAGTACAGTCGATGTAGTGCCATTTGACATTTCAATAGTAAACCCACACACACACACACACACACACACACACACACACATATATATATATATATATATATATATATATATATATATATATTCATATGTGGTTTGTGTATATATGTGTATGCAGATATATAATATATATATATATATATATATATATATATATATATATATATATATATATATATATATATATATATTAAAGGAGACAGGAGACAAATTATTGATTCTAGAGTTTTAAAATGATTTAGTCCACTAATTACAGTTTAAATATAATTAATTTGTATTATAAGTACTGCAGAGAAAATGTGGTTAAATGAAAGACTTTGTGTTAGTTATTAGTAATATATTATTAAGATATTTAACATATTTTCTTTACTAATAAACAAATTTGAAGGTAGAAGCAGAAAAGTGGATGTGGAAGAATCATACATGATAGAGGGTGGTTGGATTGATTTTATCATCAAGCCTTGAATGATACATATGCCTAGAGTAATTGACTTTTATTCTGATAATGATGGCATGATCAGGTTACTTATCCTGGAAATATATACAAAATTTACAATTTTGTTAATTTTGGATCCCTGGAACTAGTTCAAAAATAGCAAAGAAATATCTGGACATTATAACTGTAAAATTAAAGGGTAAATCCTTTTACATGGAGATTTTAACTGTATTGTTTCAGGGAAAGGATAAGAAATGTACAATAACAGCTATTGCTAAATAGAAAATTATATAAGCACAATGAATCTTAGAGATTTTCAAGAATTCAAAGTGATAAATTCCTTAAATTATACTCATTATTCATATAGATTTGGCACTCAAACATACATAGACAAGGTTTTTGTATCTAATGGGTTATATTCTAAAGTTGACAAAGTATTAATAACATCTTGCCATTTGTCTGACCATACCTCTCAACTGTACAGCTTTTTGCAGAATGTCCAAATTTTTGCCTCATGTTTTGGTCTGTTTTTCATAAAATTGTGGTTTTCTGGCAAATTAGTGACAAATAATTAAAGTTTGAAGTTAGAAAATAATGACAGACATTTGAATTTCAAACTTCAAACCCTTCAGAAAATGCATACTAAAGCAAAACATGTTATATTATCAACTTTCTAACTTTATAAAAGCAATATTTAAAAAAATATCCCTATTTTGGGCCTTTGTCCCACTTTTATTTAAGGTTTTGCCCAGATTTCTTGCTCTAAGAGGCTGAGAGGTATGCTGTCCATAACACTGTTAATCTAAAGCCTAGTTAATTAATATCTTGGCAAAGAATACCAGCATATATATTTAAAATTAAAGGATTTAATGACTGGTTTCTTAAAGAATTAAAGCTATTTATGGATACTAATAACAATGGAGAGTTTTCAGATTTTATTCTATGGAACACGATGAAAGCCTATATATTTGGTAGAATAAAAAGTTGGTATTTATTTAAAAAGAAAGAATGGGACAATGAATTAAATACACTTCAAAAAATTGATACACTTAATATTGAATCTTTCTGGCAAAGATACTAATATAGAACTTAAAACACTAAATTGAAAGTACATTAAAAAAAAAAACAAAAAACAAAAAAAAAAAAAACAAATAAAACACTAAATTGAAAGTACATTAAAAAAAACAAAAAATTCTTGCTTTTTTCCCACTTTTCTGAGATTTAAAAAAGTTCAGTTACAGATTTGCTGTTCTGAACTGTTTGTAAGTTTCCTGGAGGTCATTGTTTGCTTGGGCTAAAGGGAAGTCTCTGTGTTCAACAGTGGCAGTGATAAACATTGAGCAGCCTGCCTGCCTGTCCCTGTGGGAGTGGTTACTGCCTTGAAACTGTAGTTTTATTGGCCATTTTGGGTCATTTCCTAACTCCTTGATCTCCCTCTCTTAAAACCCTATTTTGCGCGGTTTTGCGCATAGCGCAACATCGGGCAGCGCCGCCTAATTGGGTTTAAACTATTCCTGGATCCACAAAATCTGCTCTTCACTTTTTCCCTTAGAACTGCTCTATCTCTCAAATTAAACACCATATTCTCATTCTAAGGCCTCTCACTGGTCCAAATAAGTAATTTTACAAGTTAGCACTAATAAACCATAAGCACTACTTACTCTTATACTCTCTATGATTACCTTGCCCCTATTGGTCCATTTTAATTCAGTTCCCTATATTACTCTAGCATGTCCAAAGGTCAGTCAATATTTTCCTCTCCAGTCCAGCTGGTGAATCTGGGAATTTTGAGGCAATGCTACAACTGTCTCATGCACACGGACAACCCTCTCCTCCTTCAAACAGGTTCAAATATATGTGAGAGATGCAACGATATAGCCAAACTGGAGGCTGATTTCTCTCATCTCAAAACTGGTGTAACCAGTCAGGAGGAGAAGGTAACCTCACATAACACAATTCCAGTATCACATAGTCCCACCACAACAGCGAACCAAACACATAAAAACACAAAAACACACTTGGAGGCTCTAAATAAAAATCTACCTAAGCAACAGAGACCTCCAAAGCAGACATCCAAGCAAACGCTACCCCAAAACAAAACATGCACAACACATAGCACACAAAGTCAGTGTGCCAAGCAGTCACAGCCATTAAGGCTGAATAACACACCTGATACTCTTGTAATAGGTGACTCTATTGTCAGACACACTGACGTCCCGCTCACCAGGCTGAATAAAGAGAAGGTCACAGTGAGCTGTCTGTTGGACGCTAGGATCCGCCACATAACGCAAGCACTCAGGTCACTCCAAAGCAAATACAAATATGACTCAGTCATTGTACATGCTGGCGTGAATGACCTGAGACGTACCTCCCTCGAATACATGAAAAGAGACATAGAGGAGCTCTCTGATCATGTAAACCAGGCCGGTATGACCCTGACCTTGAGCAGTATCTTACCCTCACCTAGAATGATGCCACAGTATAAAGACAAAATGATCGATTTTAACAATTGGCTAAAATTTTGGTGTCATTCAAAGGGGATCCAGTGTCTGTCAGCCTGGGATGACATGCTCGACAAGCCACGTTGCTTCGCTAGGGACAGCTTGCACCTGTCACCCCTGGGCTTTCGGATATTGGCAAAGGCTCTTGCCACCCCCCATAGTGCCTTTTGTAGGCAAGGCTCAAAAGTCAACCCACCTCCATAGACAGCACAAGGAACAAGAAACTAAGGGTAATGCTGCTAAACGCCAGAGGTCTTAACCTCAAAATGCATGCACTCAAAGTTCTCCTCAGTATGGAGAACATCGATATCTGTGCAGTGACAGAAACCTGGTTCAAGGCTCCAGACAGCACCCCAGCACTACCAGGTTATACCTCATATCATGCTTTTCGGCCCCAAAACCCGGACCGAACCACAAAAGGAGGGGGAGTTTCCATATTTATCAAAGATATCCACACCTCCAGGTTAGTGGCATTACACGAAGTATCGGAGACCATCCATGTGCAACTGACAGTGGGCAAGACTGCTTTTCAGTTTATAGCATCCTACAGACCACCCTCTCAAAGTCAGGAATCCCACTCGGCTTTCCTGAAAACATTGGAGAACATGAAGATCTCTCCGAACACCATTATACTGGGCGACTTCAACTACCCAAACATAGACTGGGAGCATTACTCAAGCCCCAGCACCTTAGCCCAAAGTTTCCTGGAATTTATAAACTGAAATGCTATGGAACAACTAGTCACCACTCCCACAAGAGGGGAAAACATACTAGACCTGATCATTACCAACATGGGGACCCTATGCTCCATACCAGAAGTATATCCCTCATTGGTAAGATCAGACCATAAATTAATTTCAATGGATATCCACATCCCGACCCCACCCCCAGCCCAGAAAGCCACAGTGAAAAACTTCTCAAAAGTGAACTTCACACTTCTCAAAACTGAAGTGGAATCCTTCAAGACCCCAGGACCAGTGGAAACTATGGCCCAAACTGCAGAATCCTATATAAATGCATTCTACGGACATCTCCAGGAATGCATGGATCATGCTATCCCAAACAAAATCAAGACCCAATCATCCAAAGGCAGGCATCCAGTCTGGTGGACCCCAGCCATAAATAAATTGTACAACAGAAGGAGGAAGCTACTACATGATAGAGCAAAATCCCTAAAAGAGAAGGCATCTCTGATCAGTACTAGCAAAAAATTACGATCCCTCATAAAATCCTCCAAGGCCAGCTTCAAGAGAAAAATTGCACAGGACACTAAAGACAATTATAAGGCTTTTTTCAGTTTTGTTAGGAACCTGGGATGCAACTCCCAGACTTGTTCTGAGTTGATTCTAAGCGACAAAAAATACACTGAACCCACAGACATCGCCAATATCCTGGCAGACAGGTTCAGTGCAAACTTCTCCACCCCCTCCCCCCCAAAAGAGCAAGTATCTATCCCGGCAGAGTGCAGCCTCCCAAACATCTCTGATGCTCAGGTGAAGGCCGCCCTCTCCAAATCAAAAACCACTGCTTCCATGGGACCAGATGGCGTCCCGGGTTGCGTCCTACATGAACTCCAAGAATAACTAATTCCTCAAGTAAAACTGCTGTACAATCTCAGCCTCACTACAGGATATGTGCCCAAAGAATGGCGTTCAGCAACAGTGGTCCCACTCCACAAAGGTGGCACCTCTGTGGACCCTGGAAACTATCGCCCCATAAGTCTGACTAGCCTAGTCTGCAAGGCTATGGAGAGGATCATCATGGAACTCATAAACAAAGACATTGGGGACCTACAGACACTCAATCCTACCCAATCTGGCTTCGTCAAGGGCAGATCCTGCCTTTTGAACCTGGTCGACTTCTTCAAAACAGTCACCAAGGCCATAGATGAAGGGAAGGTAGTCCACACAGCCTGTCTGGACCTTGCAAAGGCATTTGACACAATACCGCACTCAGGCATCATAGATAAGCTATCCAGCCTAAATATAAACCCCTATGTCACAAGATGGGTCGCAAACTGGCTCAAAGACAGAACCCACAGAGTCAGAGTTGCTGGAGCCATCTCAGACTCGAAACCGGTCACAAGTGGCGTCCCACAAGGTTCTGTCCTGGGACCTCTCTTGTTTGGTATTTACTTTTCTGAGGTACAGGCCAATGTGGGAGGACTATGGCTCACCAAGTTCGCAGATGACTGCAAACTGGGCGCCATAATCGACTCTCCAGCTGACACAAACATCCTTCAAAAAGGTCTCGCAGAGACAGATAACTGGTGCCAGAGCCATGGTCTAAAGCTAAATGCCAAAAAGTGTATAGTCATACCCTTTGGCAAAAACAATGTGCCCACAGATTACCACATAGGTGGAAACCCATTAACTACAGAGAAAGTAATTAGGGATCTGGGGACCCAAGTTGATAGCAATCTCTTTTTTGACAACCACATTGCCAAAGTGGTTAGAAAGACCTTCTACATAGCCCACCTCATCATGAAAGGATTCACATCTAGATCAAGAGAGGTAATCGTGCCCCTTTATTCATCCCTCATTAGGCCCATCATAGAATACAATGCCCCCTTTGAGATGTACCTTACCCGACACCTGCAGCAATTAGAAAGACCCCAAAAGTACCTCACAAAGAGGATCAAGGGACTCAAACAGATGCCATATGCTGCTCGGTTAAAAAACCTCCAGCTCTACTCAGTTGCATACCGCCTACTTTGAGGCGATCTATGCCTGACATATAAAGCTATGTCCAACCCAGAATTAATGGACATGCTCCACCTCAGTAAATCTAAATCCCTTAGAGCCACGCACTTGAGGGACTTGAACCTCAGCACAGAAATAAATAGAACATGCTGGAGGGACAGATTCATAACCCAGAGGCTCCCTTCGCTCTGGAATAGAATTCCAATTCATGTTAGGCAGAGCACCTCACTGACTCTCTTCAAGAAGAATCTTGATGAGTGGATGGGGGATCATAGGTTTGTCCCGGGGATTACTTCCATGTCACTATTAGACAGAGGCACAGTAAACTAAACTTTAAAAAGGGCACAGTATACTCAAATCAAGGGGTGGCGTAAGCCAAACACAATCGGGCTAGGCTTAATAAATGCCCCACGGCATATAGCCTAGTATGAACCTATGAACATAGAAATTTTAAATCATAACATATCAATAAACATGGAGAAATTAAAATTGCAGTATTATACTGTAAATCTTAAGAAATTGCATAGATTACCAACTAGAATGAAAGGATTAAATAAAATAAACCATATAAAAGAAATTGAGTATCATATAGGTAATACATCTAAAAAAGCAATAGATCTAAAAGATATTTTAGAAGCATTTAGAAGACACTATGAAAGAAATTAATAATAGCAATTCACCATTAGATAATAATATACCATATACTTTCTTAAAAAAGAATATAAAAAAGCAACAAAAGAACAAAATGATAGATTAGACAAACCCATAAGTATTAGAGAATTAAAAGACCAGATAAAGAATTTAAAAGATAACAAGACCCCTAGTTTAGATGGCTTGATTTCAGAAATGTATAAAATAATTCCAGATAACGTATTAATGATTTTGTTAAACATGTTTAATAAAGTCACTGGGTCATTAAATGTCCTACCTTCATGGAAATATTCAATGATTTCTCCTATTCTGAAACCAGATAAAGATCCTAAATTATGTTCATAGGTTCATAGGTAGGTACTAGGCTATTAGCCCTAGGGCCTATATAAGCCTAGCCAAAAAGGTACCCTGGCTTTCACCACCCAAAAAAAATATTTTCCTGTGCCCCTGTCGAGCAAAAGTGATCCCTGGGGTGAATTTCCTATTTCCATCCAGTCATCAAGATTTTTCTTGAAGAGTGCTAATGAAGAGCTCTGTTTGACATAGATACGTAGTCTGTTCCAGAGTATGGGAAGTCTCTGGGACAGGAATCTATACCTCCAGCATGTTCTGTTTATTGTGGTGACAAGGTTTAGGTCCCTAGAGTGTGTAGCTAGGAGGCATTGGGATTTCTTTAAGTGGAGCATGTCCAACAGCTCTGGGTTTGACATAGCTTTGTATGTTAGGCAGAGATTGCCTCTGAGTAGGCGATATGTGGCGGAGTAAAGCTGGAGTTTTTTGAGACTGTCTATGTAGGGCATCTGTTTGAGGCCAGTAATCCTCTTTGTGAGGTATTTCTGTGGCCTTTTCAGTTGTTGTAGATGTCTTGTGAGGTACATACCGAAAGGGGCGTTGTGCTCTATAATGGGTCTAATGAGTGATGAGTAGAGGGGAACAATGACCTCTTTTTTTCTGGATGAGGTGAGCCACATAGAAGGATTGCCTGACCACTGTGGCAATGTGATTATCAAAGGAGAGACTACTCTCCACCTGTGTCCCAAGGTCTCTTATCACACTTTCAGCATTCAGTAGACTACCACTTCTGTGGTAGTTCATGGGTACAGAGTTTTTACCAAAGGGGATGACAATTCACATTTTAGCATTGAGCTTCAGGCCATGGTTTTGACACCAGGCATCTGTCTCAGTGAGTCCCTTTTGTAGTATGTCCACATCATTAGGAGTTTCGATTATGGCTCCTAGTTTGCAGTCATCTGCAAACTTTGCTAGCCAAAGACCTTCTGTGTTAGCCTGTACTTCAGAGAAGTAGATACCAAACAGGGGAGGACCCAGGACTGAACCCTGTAGTACTCCACTTGTCACTGGTCTGAAGTTGGATTTGGAGTCTACTACTTTCACAGTGTGTGTTCTGTCCGTGAGCCAGTTGGCAACCCATCTTGTGACATAGGGATTTATACCTAGTTTAGTGAGCTTATCTATAATTCCAGAGTGGGGGATGGTGTCGAAAGACTTGGCAAGATCTAGATAAGCTGTGTGAACCACCTTACCCTCATCTATGGCTTTGGTGACTGCTTCAAAGAAGTTATTCAGGTTTAGGAGACATGATCTGCCTTTTACAAACCCAAAGAGAGTAGATTCCAGAGTGTGTAGATTACCAATGTCTTTGTTTATGAGTTTCATGATAATATGTTCCATGGCCTTGAAGACCAGGCTCATCAGGCTAATGGGGTAGTAGTTCCCAGGGTCCATTGTGGCTCCCCCTTTGTGGAGTAGTATAACCATTACGTTGTGCCATTCAGTGGGCTCAAAGCCTGAGGTGAGGCTATGACTGAACATGGTACTTAGGTAGGGTGCCAGTTCATTCTGTAGTTCATGTAGAACACAGCCTGGGATATTGTCAGGTCCCATGGATGCTGTGTTCTTGGCTTTGGAGAGTGTGTTTTTTACCTGTGCAGCCATGATTGCAGGAAATTTGCATTCTTCTGTTATAGAGATGTGCCCTCTAGGGGGTGAGAGGTGGGTAAAGTTAGCATTGAACCTATCTGCCAGGATGTTGCCAATATCCGTTGGTTCTCTATATTTAGTGCCATTGTGCTGTAACTCAGAGGAGATCTGAGTGTTACCTTTGAGATTCTTGACATAGCTATAGAATGCTTTATGGTTGTCTTTAGAGTCAGTGACAATTTTCTTTTCATAACTAGCTTTGGAGGATTTTATGAGGGGATCTCAGCTTCTTACTGAGGTTGACCAGGGAGCTCCTCCAGTCATGAGATTTTACTCTTTTTTGCAACAGTTTCTTTCTTCTGTTGTAGAGTTTGTTTATGGCAGAAGACCACCAGATTGGCTTCCTTTTTTAGAGGATAGCATCTTGGTTCTATTAGGGATAGCATGATCCATGCACTTGTGTAAGTGCTTATAAAGTGCATTTGTGTAGGATTCAGCAGTCGTACCTCTAATGTCCGTCTGTATGGGTGTCATGAAGTTTGCCACTTCTGTCTTAAGAAGTGTGACGTTGGCTTTGGAGAAGTTTTTTGTGGTGGTTTCCCTAATTGGGGGTGGGATGTGGATATCTAGGGTGATTAGCTTGTGGTCAGATCTGACCAACGAGGAATTGACCTCTGGTGTGGAACACCAGTTGCCCATGTTTGTAATGACCAGGTCTAGGATATTGCTGCCCCTGGGTGGGTGTGAATAAGTTGATCCAAGGCACTGGAATTCATGAATTCCAAAAAACGTTAAGCAAAAGACTTGTTACATGAGTAGTTTTCCCAGTTAATGGTGACGTAGTTGAAATCACCCATTATTAGGGTGTTGGGTTGTACCTAATACTTTCCAGTGTATCAAGAAATGAGGAATGGGAATCCTGGGGCATGGTGGGGGGTCTGTAGCAAGCTACAATTTGGATTGCGGTCTTGCCCAGAATTAGTTGCACTTGGATAATCATGGATGCATTATGCTGTGCAACTAGCCTGGAGTTGTGGCTATCCTTAATGAATATGGACACGCCTCCACCTTTAGTGCTTCATTCCGGGTTAGGTAGCCGAAAGGTGTGGTATGAATTATAGCCTGGTAGTGCAGGGGTGCTCTCCAGAGCTTTGAACCAGGTCTCTCTGTCACTCCACAGATGTCGATGTTCTCCATTTTAAGGAGTGCCACGAGTGAGTGCATTTTGACTTCTAGCATTGAGTAGCATTATCCTCAGATTTTGCTTGCTTGTACCTATTATGGTGGTGAATTTGTCATTTGAACCTTGCCTAAAAAAGGCACTAAAGGGGTGGCAAGAGCCTTAGCCATTATCCAGAATCCCAAGGGCAGGCCATGGCAAAGCATCGTGGTCTGTTGATCATGTCGTCCCAGGCAGACAAATACTGGATCCCCTTAGAATGACACCAGAAGCTTAGCCAATTGTTGAAGTCAATCATTTTGTCCTTGTACTGTGGTATCATTCTGGGTGATGGCAGGATGCTACTCAGGGCTAGGGTCATACCTGCCTGGGCTACAAGATCGGAAAGCTCCTATCTGTCTCTTTTCATGTAGTCCAGGGAGGTACATCTCAGGTCATTCACACCAACATGGACAATGACAGGGTCATATTTGTACTTGCTGTGGAGTGACCTAAGTGCATGTGTTATGTGTCAGATCCTGGCACCTGACTGGCAGCTGACAGTAACTTTCTCCTTGTTTAGCCTGGTGAGTGGAACATCAGTGTGCCTGACTATAGAGTCATCTGTGACTAGAGTGTTGGGTATGTTATGCCTAGGCTGTGGTTGAGTGGCACACTGTGTTTGTGGGATATGTGTCATTTGGGTTGTGTTGGGGGTAGAGTTTGCTTTCGTTTCTGCTTTGGAGCCCCCTGGCAGGTTTTTATTGAGAGCCTCCATGAATGTAGGTGTGTGTTTTGTGTTTCTATGTGTGTGTTTTGGTGGTGTAGGTTTTGATGGACTGTGTGATGAGTGTGGTGTGGTACAAGTGTATACCTTCTCCTCTTGACCATCTAGTCCAGTCTTGGGTGAAGAGAGCTTTGCTTCCAGTTTGGCTATATAAGTGCATCTCTCACAGGTTGTAGTGTTGGGTGGTAGGAGGAGAAGGTTGTCTGTGTACATGAGGCAATGATGCCCAGATTCATCAGGTAAACAGGAGAAATCCCCGGGAGCTGACCCTTAGACATGCCTGGATAGGTGCTTATTTATTAAGTACTAAAAACTGCATTCCTCTAGACAAGTGAGGAAAGTTGAGTGCTGTAGTAATTTGCAGCTTATTTAGTGCTTACAACGAGTTCTGAACAGGTGCTGAGTTCAAAGAAACAAATTTGAGTGTTAATACTAGAAAACTGGCTAGTTCTAAGAAACAAAATTAAGCTAGAAGGCTTCCCTCCAACACAGAAAGGCTTGGGGGCTCAGAAACCTACAAACAGTCTAGACCACTTACAGGAAAGGCAGGAAACAAGCTTAATTTTTTACCAGATGATCTCTTTGTACACAGTATGAGTACCTGAAATCAGAATATGATCTCACTGCACTCAGTTGAGTGAGCAAATGAGATGGGCCCAGAAGGAGTATCCAAACACAAATTTACATGAGGGGCTGGTAGTTTCAAAGCCACCAAGATTAATACCAAAAAAAAAACAGGAGGGTGGGTGGGGAACTAACTAAAAAAAAAAAAAAACAAAGTCAAAACTTCCAGTTCATTTAATATTCAATGCAACGCAAATAAATCAATTAAAATGCTGTATTATTTGAAAAAAAGTGAAGATAAAAGGTACTTAAATGCTCTTATACATCCAGTTGAATACAACTCGATCTTAGCCGGCCAAAGCTCAGGTTTTAATCCACCACATAACACAAGCACTCGGGTCACTCCACGGCAAGTACAAATATGACACAGTCATTGTCCATGCTGGTGTGAACGACCTTAGACGTACCTCCCTGGACTACATGAAAAGAGACATAGAGGAGCTCTCTGATTATGTAGCCCAGGCAGGTATGACCCTAACCCTGAGCAGTATCCTTCCTTCACCAAGAATGATGCCACAATATAGAGACAAGATGATCAGCTTTAACAATTGGCTTAATGTCTGGTGTCATTCAAAGGGGATCCAGTGTCTGTCTGCCTGGGATGACATGCTTGACAAGCCACGCTGCTTCGCAAGGGACGGCTTGCACCTGTCACCCCTGGGATTCCGGATATTGGCTAAGGCTCTTGCCCCCCCATAGTGCCTTTTTTAGGCAAGGCTCAAATTCTAAACCTACCACCCTAGAAAACAAAAATGGAAAGAAACTGAGGGTAATGCTGCTCAATGCCAGAAGTCTAAATCTCAAAATGCATGCACTCGAGGCCCTTCTCAGTATGGAAAACATCGATGTCTGTGCTGTAACTGAAACCTGGTTCAAGGCTCCTGAGAGCACCCCGGCACTATTAGGTTTTACCTCATAGCATGCGTTCCGGCCCCAAAACCCGGACCACACCACAAAAGCAGGGGGTGTATCCATATTCATAAAGGATACCCACACCTCCAGGTTGGTGGCAACGCACGAAGCTTCGGAAACCATCCAGGTGCAACTAACCATAGGCAAAACTGCTCTACAAATTTTAGCATGCTACAGGCCACCCTCTCAAACTCAGGAACCCCACACAGCCTTCCTGAAGACACTGGAGGGTATAAATGTATCTCCAAACACCATCATATTGGGTGACTTCAACTACCCGAATATAGACTGGGAACATTACTCAAGCCCTAACTTTCTAGCCCAACGGTTCCTGGAGTTCATAAATTCAAATGCCATGGAACAGCTAGTCACTGTTCCCACGAGAGGAGAAAATATACTAGATCTCATTATCACAAACATGGGGACAAAATGCTCCACACCAGAAGTATATCCCTCATTGGTGAGATCTGATCATAAACTAATCTCACTGGAAATCCACATCCCGCCCCCACCCCAAACAAAAAGACCACAGTGAAGAACTTCTCTAAAGCAAACTTCACACTACTCAAGACTGGTGTGGTATCCTTCAAGGCCCCTGAGCCAGAGGAAACCACAACCCAAGCTGCGGAAGCCCTTACAAATGCCTTCTATGAACACCTCCAGGACTGCATGGATCAGGCAATCCCAAATAAAACCAAGACTCTTTCCACAAAGGGCAAACGTCCAGTCTGGTGGACCCCAGCCATTAACAAACTTTACAATAAGAGGAGAAAGCTATTACATGATAGAACAAAATCCATAAAAGGGAAGTCACCCTGATCATTATTAGTAAAAAAATACGAGCACTAATAAAATCAACTAAGGCCAATTTTGAGAGAAAAATTGCCATGGATTCAAAGGACAATCATAAGGCCTTTTTCAGCTATGTTAGAAACCTGGGTGGAAACTCCCAGATATGCTCAGAATTAGTCCAAAATGATACAAAAATCACTGAACCCACAGACATTGCCAACATACTGGCAGACAGGTTCAGTGCAAACTTCACCCCTCTCCCCTAAAGGAGAGATAACTATCCCAGCGGAGTGTAGCCTCCCAGACATCTCAAATGCGCAGGTGAAAGCTGCTCTCTCTAAAGCTAAAAACACAGCATCAATGGGACCGGATGGTGTCCCCGTCTGTGTGCTACACGAGCTAAATGGGGAATTAAACCCGCACATAAGGCAGCTGTTTAATCTCAGCCTTATCACAGGATACGTGCCCAAGGAGTGGCGTACGACAACTGTGGTCCCACTCCACAAAGGCGGTGCCTCTACGGACCCTGGTAATTACCGCCCCATAAGATTAACAAGTCTAGTCTGCAAAGCTATGGAGAGGATCATAATGGAGCTCATAAACAAAGATATAGGGGACTTGCAGATATTGGACCCGACCCAGTTTGGCTTCGTCAAGGGATGATCATGCCTTTTGAACTTGGTCGACTTCTTCGAAACAGTCACCAAGGCCATTGATGAGGGACAGGCAGTCCATACAGCCTACCTTGACCTTGCAAAGGCTTTCGACACAATACCCCACTCGGGTATTGTAGAAAAACGTACCAGCTTAAATGTAAACCCATATGTCACAAGATGGGTTGCAAACTGGCTTAAGGACAGAACCCACAGGGTTAGAGTTGCTGGCGCTATGTCAGACTCCAAGCCGGTCACAAGTGGTGTCCCACAGGGCTCGGTCCTTGGCCCCCTATTGTTCGGCATCTACTTCTCAGAAGTACAGGCCAACATGGGAGGACTTTGGCTGACAAAGTTTGCAGACGACTGCAAACTGGGTGCCATAGTGGAAAGTGCATCGGACACGGATATCCTTCAGAAGGGACTCATGGAAACAGATAGCTGGTGCCAGAGCCATGGCCTGAAGTTAAATGCCAAAAAATGTATAGTCATACCCTTCGGGAAAAACAAGGTAACCCCAAGCTACCATATAGGTGGCAATCCACTAAGCACAGAAGAGGTTATCAGGGACCTGGGGACCCAGGTTGACAGTGGCCTTTCTTTTGACACTCACATTGCTAAAGTGGTTAGAAAGACCTTCTACATTGCCCACCTGATCATGAGGGGATTCACATCCAGATCTTGTGAGGTCATTGTTCCCCTGTACTCTTCACTTATCAGACCAGTGATTGAGTACAATGCCCCGTTCGGGATGTATCTCGCCCGACATCTGCAGCAATTGGAGAGACCCCAAAAGTTTCTCACCAAAAGGATAAAGGGACTCCAAAATCTGTCATATGCTGCCAGATTGAAGAAACTCCAGCTCTATTCAGTCGCATACCATCTGCTCAGAGGTGACATGTGCCTGACATACAAGGCCATGTCCAACCCAGAATTAATGGACATGCTCCACCTCAAAAAATCCAAATCCACCAAAACCACTAGAGCAAGTGACTTAAACCTTAGCACGGATATAAATAGGACATGCTGGAGGGATAGATTTATCACTCAGAGACTCCCTATGCTGTGGAATAGAGTCCCGGTCCATGTGAGGCAGAGCACCTCGCTGGCTCTGTTCAAGAGAAATCTTGACCTGTGGATGGGAGATCGTAGGTTTACCCCGGGAATCATCTCTGTGTCACTGCTGGACAGATGCACAACAAACTAATGGGTACAGTATTTTTTCATATAAGGGGTGGCGTAAGCCACAAAAATTCGGGCTAGGCTTATAAATGCCTTGGGGCAGATAGCCTAGTATAAACCTATGAACCTATAAAATGTACCACTTAAATAGGCAGTAACAGAATATCAAAGAATGAGACTACCCCATCTGCAATTACTGTCTATACAGGAATTCTAACAGGCAATAAAATCTAACAAACACTAACTGAAAAAACAGAGTCAAAACTTCCAGTTCAGTTAATATTCAATGCAACACAAATAAATAAATTAAAATTCTGTATTGTTTGAAAAAAGTGCAGATAAAACGTACTTAAATTCTCTTATACGTCATTTATTGTATTATTTGAAAAAAAGTGCAGATAAAAAGTACTTAAATTCTCTTATACGTCAATATTTTATGTAGCTCTTATCATCCTATTGTTTTACTAAATGTAGACTATAAAAGTTTAATGGCTATACTGACAAAAAGATACAATACTGTAATACCAAATCTAATTAATGCCGATCAAACTGGTTTCATTTTAGGAAGAAAGGTCCAAGATAATACCATTAGACTTTTATATTTAATAGATATTGCCAATAAAAATAAAAAAAGAACTATCAATATTGAATATGGACATAGACAAGACTTTTGATTCAATTAGTTGGGTATATTTACAGAAAGTGGTTAAAGAATACAATTTTTTTCAACATGTATTGAAATAATAATGAAATTATATAATAATGCATTTTCTTTTGTTAAAATATGTTCTTTTATGTCTAATTCCTTTAAAATGTTAACAGGAACAAAGCAAGGATGTCCTCTTTCCCCATTATTGTTTGCCTTAGCGTTGGAGCCACTTGCTGTATGTACCAGAGAAAATAAAGAAATAAAATGTTATTATATCAATGATAATTATAACTCAAAAGTTCAATTATATGCAGATAATATTCTGTTGACTACAAGTAATACTGATTCCTAATTAGAAAACATTAATTTATTACAATCTTTTGAGAACATATCTGGTTTAAAATTTAATCCTAATAAACCTGAAACATTATTAATAGATCAAAAAATAACTTCTGTCTTACAAAATTATAAGGAATTTAACTGGTGAAAATAAGCAACTTACATATCTAGGAATTAATATAACTAATACATTGAAAAACAATATCATTAAATTATAATAAGTTAATCAATAATATAGTAAAGGTTATTGAAACTTGGAATAAAATGTACTTTTCAATGGAGGGCAAGCTTATATTGATAAAAAATGATAATTTTACCTAAGTTACTATACATTGTTCAGACTATGCCAGTGTCTTTATCCAAGAAAATCATTAAAATTCTTCTGGTACCCACAGAAACCAAGAATATTGTTTGATTAGGATGCAAGGAGCTGGGATGAAAATGGTATTAGTTTCCCCAATATTGATCTTTACATTAAATCTGCTCACTTAAACATTGTGAGTCTTTGGTTAAATCCATCATATAGTTCAAGTTGAAAATCTTTATATAAAGACATTTTGGATTCTAATGCTATACCTGAAATAAATTCTAATGTTTCAGTAAATATAAATATAGCATATTGGATTATAAAAGATCACTGTATGAATAATATAAATACAAATGTTTATAATTTTATTAAATATATAGTAGATACTTTCAAAACATTTATAGATAGTAATTATCTGACAAAGCATTTACAATTATTGATATTCCCTAAGCTTATACTACTGGTTTAATACTCTTATAATAACTAATCTTAAAGAAAATAACTTATTACTCTGGTTTCAATTCTTGGATGGAGATAGAGCAAGTTTGATAAAAAGACTTCTAGATATTTATAATATAAATAATAGTAGTTGGTTGGATATATTGACTTTTAAGATATGTGTGGATAATTTACAGATGTCAACACTTAAGTCTACAAAATCAATTTATTAAGTGGTTTCATCCTTGGTACAACAGGACTTCTTCAGAACCAGGGTTCTGAATAATTCTTATTGTACCAAGGAAGAAAGCACTTAATAAACTGATTTTGTGGACTTAAAGTCTTCACTTTCTTTTTTGTTGTTCTTTAGTTTGTGGTCTTTTTATTTAATTTACAAATGTCCCTATTCATAATTCTATTCTCAAAATATTAAAATTCTGTTTTCAGATTAATAAAGAAACATATGAAAATAAGTCATATTTGTAAATAATTTATAAAATACTAAGATCAGATTTTTGAAGCTTTGATGTGTCTCATTGGAACTATTCTGCAAATATAAATGAAGAAATATTCTCAGAAACCAATAAAAATATATTTAAAATCTGCAAGTAATTCTACATCTTATATATACTGGAAAATATTTACTTGGAAGTTTCTGCATAGAAGTTTTTAACGCCACATAGGATAGTCAAATTTAGTAAAAAAGAAAATATAAGATGTTGAAGATATAATAGTCAATTAGAGGTGGATTAGAAACATATGATTTTATGTTGTCAAATTTTTTGCTCACTTTGGGAAGTACTTTAAAATTTTGCTAAAGTTTTATGGTCAGATAATTGTAATATTACAGACTTGTTCATCTTATTTAATGTGTCAATTCCAGATTCTGTTTCTACAGCTCAGATGGCTCTCTTATGGTCCATCCTGGCTGTTGCCAGAAAGATAATTACAATGAATTGAAAAAATAAGAACATTCTCTCTTTTTCAGATTTTGTCTACTGAAAAGTGTATGTAACAAAGAAATACAAACTTTGCATAATAGAACTATAAACACTCACAAGAAACCGTATTGGCAAAACCTTAAAGATTTATTAGAAAAGTATTAATGATTTTGTATAATATATTTTATGGATTTTGTATATAGGTTAAATGTTTTTAGTTAATGGCTTTAAGTTTTAATTTTTTGTATTCCTTTTTTCTTTCTTTACGTGAATTTTAAATGCAATAAATACATTTTTTTAAAAAGAAAGTCGCATTGAAATGCTTCATATAAGTAGTGTTTAATGAATGCAAGGAGGCTTTACATTTTTTAATGTGCCACACATATATAATTTAAATAAAAGCAATGGCAGTAATTAAAAAAAGGTGATGCCTATGAAATAATATGGTTATTCATAACAGGAACATTGTTTGAAAATGTGCTAGATTCTTCTTAATTCAGAAACAGAATATGATCATTGAGTGTATCATTTCAAACTAATGATGAGAAACTAAAGTTGTTATTTGAGAGAAAAGTGAGTTTTGTTGCCCTGAAAAAATAGATTTTACATTATGGGTAATTTTCTTAAACATATGGAGGTTAGGGGCCGGATTACAAAAGACTTGCCATCAGTGTAAGTGAGACTGGAGTTAGGCACTTAAACCTAGAGCAGGTAATTTGGAACCTGGTCCCAATGTAAGCCAGCTTTTTAGATAAGCATTACACTGGAGTAAGGCACTTACATTATTAACAAATGTTTAGGAATCAGGGCACTCTTACCATGGAGTATGCCACTTCCACTGAGAGTAAAGCTTTTGGAATCTGGCCTAAATATATCCTTGCTTTAAAAACAGCAAAATACATGAGTATGACTGTATAACTGGATAATTGCATTTTTGGTATGAAATATTGCATTGCTGATTTAAATCTTAATTGCTCAGTTGTGATGGATAGTTGATTCTGTGAAAGTTTTTATTGCATTTTTGTGTGATATTTCACCACTTCACCTTTAATGGCTAGAAACACTGTGATTTGCTTTCTCTGATTTTCTGAATAATATTTCCGGATGTGTTGCAGATATTTCATTGTTTTTAATGAGACCTCAATAAACTGGATGTGCTGCTGTGAGTCCATGGAGGATGATCTTCTGTTTCTCATCTAGTGAAGAACAGTATCCGGTGGTTGAGTCTATTGGAGAGTGCTTTTCCACTATTGTCCTAGAAGAGCTAATTAAGCTAAATAAAATTGAAGACCAACTCTTAAAAATGTTATTAAAATTATAGTTTAGTCTAGGGTTAAAAAAAACTCACAGACTTAGTGTTTTGTATTCCAGTCCTTTACTGTAGGCAGATGAGCACTGCTGTGAACTACAGTGGCTATAACAAATCAGTGTTTTTTATACAGTAGAAAAGTGGGTGGTAACCTCCTTATGCCTTCCCTCTGGGAATGGCTGTGACTGGCTGGGTTGTGACCTACCCAGGAGGTTGGTCACAGTGTGGGTCTTCACCATTTTTTTTCAATAAAGTTTTTGTAATGTGCAGCTATGTAGTATCTAGCTTTCCCTAGTTTTAACAACAGAAACATACTTTTCTTTGCCATATTATTCCTGAAAAAAGTAAAAATTGATTGAAAAATGGTGTTTATTCCAGAAGGTTTTTCTACCTTTAGCCTAGTCTGTCATTCAGGTTCTTTCTGTTCCAGTTTGTTACTTTTTTTTTCTTGAGCAGTCCACAGTCATTGAGTTCCAGGATGAGGAATTTGAAGGTGTGTTGTCCTGGTTGTTCATTAGCATGTTTGGCTAAGGGATTATTCTCAGTTTAATTTATTCAATTCTTTTGGGTTTCTAGTACCATGACAGGAATGGATCCCATTCCTAGGTCAAAGTATGATTAAAGTTCATGAAATTAGTATTGTTTCAGTCTTTGATGTTAGCCAAAAGTGCTCTTCGCAGCACCTGCAGTGTGCCCACAACCGAGTCTTTCTGTGATTCATATGGAGTTACATGTATTGGTAATATATCTAAGTATTATTCCTACTACTTTTGGAGCTGTCTGGGTATCTTTCTTCTACATTGCCACATTTCTGCCTTAAATCCTGGTATTTTATGACTTTGTGTCTCTCTGTATGTAAGATACTGTAGTTACTGGGTGTAGCTATTTCAATGACCAATGCAACTGTTGTCTTTTTTCATGTACTACTATATCTGGTTTTCTTGTATCTATTTTTGAACTTTTGGCAATGAGGGATCCCATGTGCTATAAAGTTCATCCTTTTATATAATGCTTTGTGGCTCATGTTTTCAATGCTCCTCAGCTACTTCAATATTATAACGTTTGCACAATCCTCAATGCAGCAGTCTTGCCACATTATTTTGCCTTTCAGTATGCAGTCCTTCTGCCATTAGTGTAGCACACCCAGCAACAAGTTGTGTGACTGTTTCAAATTCTGTTTTCCAAAACCTTCATTTGTCTGTTTCTGCCACATGTTCAATGGATGCAGTAAACCAACGTGTACATTGTCCACTATCCTGGGCTACCAATATTAACCTTTAGTCTTTTGGTTTAAATTATCTTCTCCTTAACTATTCCAGTATTCGATCCTGATTGATATGAGGTTGTTCCAAGAGTTTTCTGTACTTGCAACTATAGTTATGCATTTTGCATATTTCTTGTCTTCTCATCTGATCCTTCACCTTATATTCTTTCTTTTGTTTTTTGGCTTATTCAGTTGCTGCCATATTTTTATCTACTTCTGGTTTGATAACCATTCCTAAGCAGGAAAGTCATCTTAGACTTATTCTCCTCATGTTTTAAAACTTTCACTATGTTTGAATCTAGTGAGGTCAGCAGATATATATGCATTCATAGGACTGCAGAGCTCTATAAATGTAATCAGTTTTGAGGAGGCCCATACCTCCTTCAGAATGGGGAATGTATAATCTTGGTATACACTGATTTTTATAAACCATTTGATAAGCATGGAGCATTTTTCTTATTTTCCTGTCCAACTGATGCAATACGTTTGGGGCCAGTCAATCACTCCAAAACTGCAAGTTATGACA
The DNA here is from genome assembly GCF_019279795.1 of Protopterus annectens. Taxonomy (NCBI): domain Eukaryota; kingdom Metazoa; phylum Chordata; order Ceratodontiformes; family Protopteridae; genus Protopterus; species Protopterus annectens. The sequence goes on along the minus strand of NC_056743.1, from coordinate 102,192,490 downwards.
GGATGAGCTAATTGGTTTATAGCTTGCAGTTTCCTTCTACATGTCAGAGCTGTTTTCAGTATCAATTTTAGTCTTCTAAAATATTCTTAAGTTTAATTCAGAATTGTTCATGTTTTATTGTTGATCCTTAAGCAGTTCCAAAATATTTGCACACTCTCTCTTGCTCAAGTTCTTTTATATTGCATCCCTGTCCCACATTGATATTTTCTTGGTACTGCAGCTTTCCTGCTTTAAGGTTGCTTTTGTGCATTTTTCAAGACCAAATGACATTCTTATATCATCTGAGAAACTTATGACCACTTGCAGTTGTGCTTTCAGTTCCTTGTCTAATGTACTATACAGTTTTAAATCATCCAAAAAAGAACATGAGAAGTCTTTACGCTTTGGTGTTTTCTGGGAGCCAAATTGTAGCCAAGACCTAATCTGTTAAGTGGACAGCTTAAAGAGTTAAGGGCAAAACAAAACAGCAGCGGTGACAAGGAGTCACCTTAAAGTATCCCCTTTGAATTTTATCCCCGCAACAATCATTTGTAAATGGTTTGCCACTGTTTCATGGCCACTGTAATGTAATCGATTAGTGTATAGTGTATCTTATGCATTTTTAAACACTTTTTATCCATGAATGTAGGATACTGTCCATTTTTTTGGAGTCTTTCCATGCCATACTTAGATTCTCCCCTTTATACAGTTCTCCACTATGACTTTATTTAACAACAAATAAGTCTTTGCTCCATGTGACTTTCTTTTGTTACAATGATTTTTTTTCTGAATGACTATAAACTCTGTTGGCATCAATTCCAGTGTATAGTTTATACATCATCAGAAGGAATTGCTCTTAAGGAGGATTATTGTTTTCCTTTTACTAACCAGGTTGGCATCTGTCTGGGGGGGGGGGGTCTATATTAAAACCATGAAAGCTGAAATCTGAAAATGCAATTACATTGACACATAAATGTTGATCTACTAAAACAGCGAATTACGGAAATGTCGAAAATCAGAACGCAGAATTGGTATTACCCTTTATGGAGTGGAGTTATAATGGAATTTTTCCAGATTTGTGGGATGGTTCCTTCAGAGATGGATCAGTTTATTAGAATACTGATGGGGTATGCTATTGCGTCACCAGCGATTTTCAAGTGTTGTGGAGGGAGGTTGTCAGTGGATAGGGAACATGGTTTCAATTTTTTTTTAAGTTTTAAAATTAGAGAGGCAGGAACAGGTTTTATGGAAAAACTGTGGGTTTCTGGCATTACTTTAGTGGTAGTTTTATGGGATGCATGATGACTAGAAGAAGTTTTTAGGGTTGCTTGCCTGATGTTTGTATTATTGGCGGTATATGGATTTGAGTTTGTAGGGAGTTAAGGAATGAGTTTAAGGATGATGTCAATAAAGTGGAAGTTGGAAGTGTGGGCTATATTCTGTGGGGTCATGTCATGGGATGGAGATGGATTTTCAGTGGTTCTGGGATTAAGAAGTGAGGATACAGATTTCCAAAAATTCTTGGGGTTGTTTTGAGAAACAGTTTTTTTTTTGTCACTGATGACTATTTTTGGCTTGGTTCCTGAGTTTTTTAAAGCTAGATTCATTTATCAGAGTCTTGTTACTGCGCTAGACTTTCTAGGCTCTATCCCTAGCTAAAAGTAGTAGTTTTGTAGGTTTAGTTAGCCATGGAGCATGGCTAATTTTGATTCTTTTTGTTCATGTTGGGGCAGGAGAGTTAAGGGTAGCTAGAAAGATTTTGTTAAAATACTTAACAGCTTCATCTAGTTGTAAAGAATGTAGAGGGCTCCAGCTATGGGCTTTTAAAATGGTGTTAAATGTTGATGGTTTGTACTTAATGAGGTTTCTGGTTGTTTTGTAGATATGGGGTTCCCATTGGAGGCTTTTCATTTTCTTGAGAGTTTTCTGTACAAGAGTCAGGTCTCCTGTTCATGGTCTGTTCTAAGTTGGCGTCTGGGCTGGTTATCTCTATGAAGATTGGGACAGTAAGAAGGTCTTTGCACCACAATGCTTTATTTGTTCTAGTGGTTCTTTTTTTTTGATTGCCTGGGCATAGGTAAAGAACCAGGACCTATGAAGGAGGGGAGTCCTTGGCTCAACGGCAGAACAAAAATCAGTGCAACTCAGAATCCAATGACTCTGGCTAGTACAAGCTCACCATCTGTGGCGGAGGTGGTGTGTTTAACAAAATTCAGTCAGTGAGTGTACCTAGCCTTTGTTTTTAGGAGACCTCGATTAATTGGATGTGTTACTGTGGTCCCGTAGTGGTCAATCTTCCATTTCTCATCTTGTGTAGAGCAGTCTTCAGTCATTGACCCTTTTATGGAGTGCTAATTTAGCTAAATAGAATTGAAGGTCAAATCTTAAAAACATTATCAAAATAATGGTTTAGTTTAGGGTAGACAAAAAAAACTCACAGACTCAGTGCTTTTGTAGTCCAGTCCTTTATTGTAGATAGATAAGTACTATTATACACTACAGAGTACGCAACAAATCAGTGTTTTGTTTTTTTAAACAGAGGAAAAGTGGGCAGTAACCCACCTGGAGCCTTAACTCTGAGAGTGGTTTGACCAGGTGGGGCATGGCCTCCCTAGGGGGTTGGTCACAGTGTGGGTCTCTACCATGTTCTACAGTTACAACTGTCATTTTTTTTCATTCACGCAATGTACAGATATATAGGATCTATCTTTAACAAAAGAAACATCCTTTTCTTTGCCATATTAATACTGATAAAAGTAAAAGCACACAATTTAAAAACAAAAACAATTAAAATAAATTACAAAGAACAAGTGGCAATATTGACAGATACTGTCTCTTGAATATACTAAGGTCAAGTACAGCACTAAAATCATAAGGTTACTGGGGTGATAAGTAGATTACATTCAGGGGCTAAGTGAAAACAATTATGGATTAATTAGTTAAACATTTACAACAAGAAACTATACTAAAGCTAGGTAAACACAAAATTGCCAAGTACATTGAAGAATAAGTATTAAAGCTGATGAGAATAATTGATAAGAATCTCCCTCAAATGTTGTACTTACTTAGGATTTAGAAAATAAATGAAAAGTCTTGGTTGTGTTGTCATCCTCAGTAGTGTGTGTGGTGGTTGATTTTTCTCATGTTGAGGACAAAGTTGATGGAAAAGGTGGTGGTCAGTTCAGGAGGTTTCCTTGCTTTAAGCCTAATCCACCATTCAAGTTCTTTCTTTCAGTTGGAAGGGTCTGAAATATGGTCTGTTGTGTTTACATGGTGGGTACCATGGAAACATATTAAGTCTAAGGACCAGATTCCAAAAGACTTGCTGTCACTGTTAGTGACACTGGAATAAATCACTTACTTCAAGAGCAATTATTTTTGAATCTGGTCCCAGTGTAAGCCTCTTTTATAGACAGGCCTTACACCAGAGTAAAGTCCTCAGACTAAAATGAAGTCTTTTGGAATCAGGGCAGGCTTACCATGGAGTACTTCACTCACACTAAGAGTAAGAATTTTGGAATCTAGCCTTAATATATCCTTACTTTAAAAAAGCAAGATATATGAGCATGAATGCATAATTGGATAACTGCTTATTAGAACTTTGGAAAGAAAGATTGTATAATTGATTTAAATTGTAATTTTTTCAATTGCATTTAAAACATGACCAGATAGTTGATTCTTTGGAAATTTTAATTGCATTTTTGTTTGACATTTTAACACTTCACCTTTAATGGCTGAAACCACTGTGATTCTCTGAATAATGTTTCCTGATGTTTTGGAGATATTTTATTGTGCATACACAATAATCCATATCTCAGGTTGCAGGTTATAGTCCATCAGATTGATACCTGGACTCCTCATTGTCCAGATGTTCAGATTGTCGCTTGTCTTGCGTATTCAAAAGCGACGATAAAGAGGTGTATAAACATATTGGGAACTGGAACATGTAGCTAACTGACTGACTCATTACTTCAAACAAACACACTCGCATGCACATCTCCATTCATGCCTGCATTCACTCTGGCTGACTGTACAAAATGGTACTGATCTTGCATGTGTGCAGTAACTTATATCATGTGCTATCTTGCTATGGTGGCTGACTAGGGTCAGTGTACACACTGAGCTACATCCTCCCTCTTTAATTTGTTCAACATGCAATAGGAGAACAAAACATTTTACATGCTGGATATCACATCAACATTTCAACAACAAATGAGTTCAATTCCAAGTTGCTGTGTTTTTTGAAATGGGTCTGGAAATTCTACCTGATCTGGTCACATAAAAATTATGACTGAGTCTGGCAACAGGAACAGTCTCTAGGGATTCTTTCTCAATTGGAATTTCATAGGTTACATCCAGATTACTCAAAGAAGGTACACTGTTCTCTGGAATTCGAACAAGTGTAGAGTTGCTCTGTGAAATTGAGTCTTTGATACAGGCAATCTGCCTATATGTCTTTGATTCCTTCTGAAATCCATTCCTTCAGATTATATGATGTAAGATCTCAGTTATTTACAAAATTTTTTTGCCGATACCCACTCAATCATATCCTTTAGATATTTGCACTCTCACAACCTCTCCTTGTCTTAATGGTCTAACAGGTTTGTTGGACTTGTCATAGTACAAACATTTTGACTAACATTTTTTCAAAAGTTGAGCCTTGACCATCTTGTTGTTCTTCACATCTGGTACTAACAATTGTTTACTGACCAGTAAAGTTGTTCTTGTCTGTCTAGACAGTAATCTCTGAGCAGGTGAACAAAGCAAATTATCTCATGGAATGTTTCTGAGATTGAGTAAGTTAAGAAAAACATTGGTACCATCTGTCTTGAATTTCTCCAACAAATGTTTTGCACTTTGAACTGTACAGTCAGCTAATCCATTGGACTGTGGATTCTCAGGACTACTAGTAGTATGGACAAAGTTCCAAGACTCCACAAATTTCTTAAACTACTGACTTGTAAATTGTGCATCATTGTCAGAAATGAGTTTGTGCAGACTACCATGAACAAAAAAATGTTTCTTCAACTTAGTAATGACTGTGCTGGACATCAAGTAAGGAAGAAGGTCAATATCAAACCAATTTGAATAAGATTCTACTAATACTAAGTAATGCTGTCCATTTCATTCTAAAATATCACTAGCAACTATTGACCATGGGAAAAGAGGAATCTGATTTAGCTGAAGTGGTTGTTGGTGCAATTTAGTACTATTGCTAACTGAATATGCTAGAGTGTCTTTCTCTATATCTTTTGACATAGAAGGCCAAAATACTATGCCTAGTGCCCTTCTTTTGGTTGAATCAGTACCCAGGTGACCACGATGCAAAATGTTGATGTATTCCTGTTATAATGCTTTAAGAATTACCACTTTAGGACCTTTCATGATGATTCCATCTTCCATCATGAGCTCGCCTTGGTAAGGAAAAAAATGCTGTATGTCAAGTGGTAAACTAGATTGTCATGTTGGCCATCCTTGACTGAAAATGTGTTTCAGCTTCTGAAGAATTGGGTCTCAGGGTGTGTGATTTCTAAGCTCATCAAGATGTGATGATGAAAAACTTCTGACTTCCATGACTTCAAAGTCTGCTTTCTTGTTTTCATGTTGCTATGTTGTTTGTCTGGGTGCTCATGACAAAGCATCTGCAAGGTATAAATATCTGCATTTTGTATAGACAATATTGAAATTGTACTTCTGCAATTTTAACATCATATGTGGCAGTTGTGCTGGGACTGTATGTATTGGCTTTTTCAAAATTGTCACCAGAGGTTGGTGATCAGTGTCAATTTGGAGAGGTACAACATAAATGTAATCATTGAACTTTGAACATGCAAATACTACTGCTAAAGCTTTCCATATTTGTGCATAATTCATCTCTGTGAGTTAAGATTCTGGAAACCTTCTTGAAGACATGCTGTGGAAAGCCATTCTTTGAAGCATCACATGAAAGAGTTTCAGGTTTGTGAACATCATAATATCTCAATGTGGGTGGACTGGCAATTTTCTTCTTTAGAATATCAAATGCTTTTTGGTGTTGTTCTAACCAGGACCAGTTTACATTTTTGCATGTCAACTCATGTAGTGGTGCTAAAAGCTCACTTAAATCTGGGATGAAGTTTCCTAAATAGTTGACCATACCAAGAAAACTTTATAAACATGTGAAATTGTCTAAGCAACCAGAAATTCTTGAGATGCCAGTTCCAGACAGATCTGGTTGTAAGCCACAACTGGTAAACAAATGACCAACATAAGTAACTTCTTTCAGTTTGAATTTACATTTCTGAGGATTCAGTTTAAGACTGACTTCATGTACACGGTCTAGACCTTTCCTTAGATTTCTGCCATGCTCGTCTTCACCATTGGCCCCTGCAGTAATGTTGTCTACTATGGCAGCACATGGATAACCAGAAAAAAATGCATTCCATCACAGGTTGAACTACTTCACTGGCAGAATTGATTGTAAAGGACATTCTCAAAAAGCTGTATCTGGTGTATTGAAAGTGGTTTACAATAAAGATTTGTGATCCAGTGAAATTTGCTAAAAGGAACATTTTGCATCTGAGACAGCTGGGTTTACTTCATGGCTTAACTTCATGGAATATGTGACTGGAAGTTTGCCAAGCTCATCTTTGAAAATATCAGCATATTCGCAAAAATATGGTCTGTGTAAAACTATTATTGTTGTTCATACTTAGATGGTGGACATCTTTGTTCAATGAAATCAGTCCCATTCTCAAACTGTCTTTGAAGCCTAATAGTGACTGCACATATCTTTTGAATATATAGAACTGCAAGCCATAACTCTTTCCAGCAGAATGGCATGAAAGAATTACTGCACCATCAATTTGAATCTCTTCACCACCATAAGCAACTCATTTTGTGTTCCTTGCTGAATCAAGGTTCTCACCAGCTCATTCTTTGGCAAACATTTGTGCTGATATAACATTGCACTTGGACCCAGCGTCTACTTTAAGCTCTACAGGTTTCTCATTAATTCATACAGAATATTTCACTCTTTGCCGCCAACATGATAGTTTACTGCATTAACCGTTTCATCGATCACAGAGACGCTGTCAACATAGAAGGTTTGCTCACAGCTCTCTACTTCATTTATTCACTTCTTTGGATGCTCTCTTTTACTAAAAGAGTTTCCACTTTAGACTTGCAAAGTCTTTTAAAATGATTCCACTTTTTAAATTTATGACACTGCTGACCAAAAGCTAAGTATTTCTCTTGTTTAGGTTCATGACTGCATCCACAATTACGACAGTTAATAAGATTGTTCGCTGTGGCCCCATTTGGTTTATAGTTAAAGTTGGGTACTGCCACACCCTTTGGTTTATACCTCTTTTTCATCTTAGCTTTCTGTTGCACACTATCAGCATTCACACTGGTAGATACTGCATGCATGCTTTTCTCATTCATAAGCATTGATTTTCTGTTAGCTCATATATTTAACAAATTTCTATGGCTTTGCTTAATGTTAAATCATTGTCTTGAAGCTAAATCTTACTCACTGCTTCATTTAACACCACACAAACAAGCCTGCTTTTTATCAACTCATCTTGTAAATCACCAAATGTGCAAGTTTTAGCTTTACTTCTCAAGTCAGTAATATATGCTGCTATAGTTTTACCAGGCTTTTGATTTCTTGTGTAAAATATGTGCCTTTCCATTGTAATATTCATTTGAGGGTTACACATTTCTCTAAATTTACATTTTAAGCAATCATGGTCTTCCCGAGTTTCAGCCTGTGTCACAATATGGAGGTTCCCCCTCCCTTGCATACACAGCAAATGCATACATAAATTAATATTCCTTGTCAATGGAATCTGAGCCAGCTAAATTAAGAAGCATAAATGCTTTTGTATGTGTGTCTTTATCAGAAAATGCAGCCTGTATGAAAATAACACATTCTTGCTCAAACACTCTCCAATTCCTTGCAATATTATTATCAAACAACAGCACTCAAAATCTGCAAAATACCTCCACCATAATAACAATAGGCATAGACAAGATACTTGTAATTATGTTCAGCTGCACAACAATCTCTCTGAAATGGCTTTGCTTTAACACTGCAAGCACTGCAAATATTCCAGACACTTTGGATACTTCAAATAGCTTTAGTTAATGTGGAAAAAGTAGTAAATTCAAAGAAATGTGGTCATTTTATCTTTTCCATACATTTTAAAGACTTAGGAAATCTATTTTGAATACTTTTATCATAATATCACTATTCAGACATTTTGTTTATCTAAGTCATTTTTTGAATGTTTTGCCACACATTCGGTGACTGAAATATCATTTAAATGAATTTAAGTGCCATTGAATGACCACTGACCTCTTTGCGAGTTCACTCCTATATATTTCTCCACTTTTAACTTTGTGTCTCATGGCTTGTATGCAGCTTCAACTTTGGATCCCACTTCTGACACCATGTCACTTGTCTCGTGTATTCAAAATAGACAGTGAAGTGGTGCATTGGCTCAAAATATTTATTGTACATAAACATATCAGGAACTGGAATTGGAACATGTATTTAAACTAACTGACTGAATCATCAGTTCACCACACTTGCATGTGCATCTCCATATATGCCTGCATTCACTCTGGCTGACTGTACAAAAATGGCATTAATCTTGCACATGCTCACTAACTTATATGCACATGCTATCTATCTGAAGTAGCTGACTAGGTTCAGTATACACACTGATCTACACAGATCATGATTGGTATACTGCATGCAGTGTAAATGTACAAAAAATATCTGAGTCTCACAGTCCCTCCAGAAAAGTGTGCAGATGTTAGGTGGTGGAGCAGTTGCATCATCTGCCATCTTCAATTATATGTTTGGAAGAATTTGGAGGATGTAATGATACTGGTCCCCCATCACATGCCACAGAAAAAGTCCATCGTGTGGACATGACATGGCACAATAGATAACAGTGGTTGAATAGACTACAGATGTGACTGATTCTCGAGATACGTAATGCACTACATTGTACTGCATGGCCTTCCTGCGAAGAAATGAGGACATTGCAGAGTTTGATATTCCAAAAATGCATGTGTCATTCTGTTTGACTATTATGCCTGTGCATGCCACAAGCATATGCACTGCTATCACGTGCCTTTTGCAGGTGTAGCATAACTATAAGTTAGGTACATACCTTACGCACATGGAATCTTGTACTTTATTTTTTAATGGTCCCACTGTATTGCACAATGCACATGCACGAATACCAAGTCCCAGTTAGAGATCATTAAATCTGTGATATTCTTTTGCCTTGTTTATGATGTGTTTGGAGCATTGCATATGTATGGATTATTTCTCAGATTTTTTTCCTAACACATGTAATGGTGAGTTACACCAGTGCTAGTTATGGCAGAATGACAGTGACGGTGAACTTCTCAGGTAGGGAATCAGGTTGTTAAGAATGCTTTTATGGCCATCTTAGTAGTGAAGAGGCAAGCATGAGTCATATCAATGATGTCAGGTTGAACTTAGAGTTGGTATTGTTGTGGTGCATGACAATGGTCATTTGACCACTGAATACTAGTACCATGTAACTGATAGGAGTTGTAGGGCAAAAGAAGACCAAAAATATTGGACAGTGGCTAGAGAATGGTTGGACAGGCATATATAGTACCTCTCAGTGAGAAATAGTGTCTGTTTATGGTATTTTTAGTCCTGTGTTGTGCAGGAGGGAACTGATTTTGCTGTCCAGGATTACACAGGAATGCATGGTTTTATGGACGGGATGTGTAGCTTTGACTACTGCTGCTGCTTCATCGTAGTACTTTGCACATGTCAGTACCACTGCTGTGGCACAGCCTTCATTCCATCCAATCAGCAACATTGCACTACAGACAATGGGTAGGCACGTTCTGCATGGACAAGATAATATGCTGTCCAAAGCAGCATTGTAATGTTACAGGTTCTTCAGTTCCTCAGTCTGTACACTTTTCATCTACAGAAGTGTCATGTTATTTATTGTTATATCCAGCTTGCCATATGCTGACAGGTACTCTACCATTAGTACAAGGACTATTAGCCGCAGGCTATGATTAATGCCCATTTAAATCATTTACCCCATACAGGGATAATGAATTCCCCAGTCAGTGGGTCATGGCAGGGTCTGAGAGAGATATTGGTTGAACCATACATCTTAATGCTACAGCCGATATGACTGACAGCATGATGCCAATGGTGCGGTCATCAGGAAAAGGCTAATGCCACAGGGCAGTTTGGCAGTACACATGACAGGACATAGATTGTTCAGTAGTCTGCAGCATTTAGACTTCAGATTGATAGTGGACTACCCTGAAGCTAATCTCAGTGTAGGGCTGGATGCTGCTGTGATACTTGCTTACAAATAAAATAATATAAAACAAAAAGTTCAGATTTTATACTGAGCTTTCTAATTTCAAGACATCTTCACCCCAACAGACAAAACAGTCTGATCAGTAAATGCTTGAATAGACAGTAATGAAAATGCTAGTTTGGATGACCCAGCGGTGCAGTGAATAACATTTCCACCTCACAGCAAGAAGTTCATTTCTCAGCTAGGGTACATTCTGTGCGAGGAGTGTGTATATGCAGGAGGTAAACTGGCAACTCTAAAGTCATGTAGTCATGTCAAGTCTATAGTCATGTGCACATTGTGTGTGTGTGTGTGTGTGTGTGTGTGTGTGTGTGTGTGTGTGTATGTGTGTGTCTGCATGTGTGTGTCTGCCTGGGAGGTTGCAGTAGGCATTAGTAAGGGATAAGTTATGGATGTGTGTGTATGTGTGTGTGTGTGTGTGTGTGTGTGTGTGTGTGTGTGTGTGTGTGTGTGTGTGTGTGTGTGTCTACTTGTGAGGTTGCAGTAGGGCATTAGTAAGGGAGAGGTTATAGGTGTGTGTGTGTGTGTGTAATGAATGTGGGAATATGTGCATGGGTGGGTGGGCTATCATACCTTCATGAACGCTAGACTAACAAGCAAATCCTTCAACATTGGAGAGAACCACTAAACACCAGAGTAACTCTGAAGACATGGGAAAGGGAAACACTAGGCACTAGGGATTGTACATGAGTTAGAAGGGAACCCTGGACACCAGTCATACTTTATTAAGTATAGTTTACAGGCACTTAATTAACAACAAAAAAGTGGCATAAGGAACCACTAGAGACCAGAATTACCATAAACAGCATACCTGAAAGGCATTAAAAAGGATTTGTATGTCTGTCTATGATACAGAAGCAAGGACTGACAATCTACTTTTTTTGCCTACTTGCATGCTAAACTTTGTGGAGGCCATCAGCTGTTCATGGGGGTCACCATATAGGAGTTAATGTTTACCTTTGAAAGGTTGAAAGTCAAATTTCTGAACTACGGTTCTGCGAAAGTAAGTTTTCGGATAGGTCAAAGAAAATGCATTGAATGTGCAAGGAGTGAATGCAAACTGACATTCACTTGTTGCAGATTTGGCATTTTGAGTGGGGATCAGGAAATGGACCCTTTCCCCACTATAGTGAGACGTCAGAGTTAGAATATTAAAGTAGGGGGGGGTGGGGGTGCACGGGAGGTTGCCCCCTGTATTACATTGTGTTTTTGATATCAGAGTTTGTAACTCAGTGTATCTGCTGTTCGATTTGCTGAGTTTCAAACTTCCATGACGTTTGATAAGCAGGAATCGGCTTTTCCGTTTGTCCAACTGGCCATTTGGAAAAACGATTTTCAACCTTTCAAAGGTAAACCAGAGTTAAATGTGACTGAATAAAAGTGCATGGATGGAAACTGCTTGTCTACATATAAAGATTGCTCTGCTGTACTTTCTAGATTCACAATGACTTGCACTTATAGAAAGACTCAGAACTGATTCCATTTGAATAATCACAAGCTAAAATACATACCCAAATACTATGGCATGTGTCAATAAAAAACCCTTATAATATTGCAGGTGTAGTCCTTTCATATAACCATTCTTTGTATACATTTATACTGTACCCAGTTCTAACTATTCTGTGCTTTTTGAGTTTTGAAGTTTCCGAGAGATGCTTAAAAAAATGTACTTGTTTGAGTACACTGAGCATGCCTAGATACACCTTTGGTGTGGATTTGATATACCTTTGAATGTCTGTTGTAAAATAAAGGTTTAGTGTAATTGTACTTCACATTTCATAACAGTAGCACAGATTTACATGTGATACTGTAAAAATATTAAAAAACAATTGCAGAAAGTTAAATAGCATATTTGTTAATTTAAAGCAACTTTTTATATATATATGTGTGTGTGTGTGTGTGTGTATAGATATATATATATATATATATATATAGAGAGAGAGAGAATTTCTATACTTTTAGTAGTTTAAAAGTGTATTTCTGGACAAAAATATAACAGTAAGGTACTCTGTTACTTTTTACTGCATGGAAGTTAGGCCAGGAAATAAGTGCTCTGTCTAATTATGAATCAGCTGTCCACTTTTGCATTATGGCAGGAAATATAAATATGTCATCACTCAGCAAAGTATATACTCACTAAAAAAATAATCTATAAATGCCCTGATAGACATGCATGCATGCAACATAAATATAAAATTTATTTACATTGAATAACTGGAGTAATTACATTTTAAATAAATACAGCTGCTGAAATGTCTAAGATAATTAGTAAACTTTTGTATTTATTGCTATTTCTGAATGCTTGCCTGCTTGTGCCCATACCTCTCAAATGTATAGATTTTTGCCTCATATCAGCGAAGGCACGCCCATTTACGCATGTCTTTCGAACGCGGTTGGGTGGGCGTTCAAATGACATGCGTAAATGGGCGTGCCTTTGCTGAAGGTTGAACGTTGAGCTGGCAACTTGGCATTCATGAAAATCTACTGCCAATCATTAGTGTACCGGAGTTCTGCTGTGGCGACCCCTAACTGGGAAAAGCCGAAAGACAACAACAACATCTGTGGTCATTTTTCATAAAATTGTGGATTTTTTTTGGCAAACTAGTGGCAAATCATTAAAAGACTGAAGTTAGAAAATAGAGACATTTGAGTTTCAGACTTCATACCCTTCAGAAATATGTGCTAATGCAAAACCTGTTATTCTATCAACTTTCTAAGTTTGTAAGTATAATATTGAAAAATTGTTGCTATTTTTTGGGGGGCCTTTGTCCCCTTTTATTATCTTTTGTCCAAATTTCTTGCTCTAAGAGTTTGAGAGCATACCTGCACCATGTATATATTGATGCATACTGTCTAAATCGAATACTTGGAATTTTGTTATCATGTGGCAGAAAGCAATTTTTAAACAATATATTCTTTATTACATTTTACTAGATTTACCAGATGGATGTTCAGTTTTCTCTAATAATATTTTCAGTGTTGTACTTCTCATAATGTAGAGTGACTTTGCAGTGTTAGATTGTCTAAAATTGTTAAACATGGTACATTCTGCCTTTTAAATGTGAAAGGGTGATGATTTTTGTTACATCCTACTATAGTTTAAATTTGTGTATGTTTTCATACTGTTCAAACTCTGTCTTGAAACTGTGTGTGTGTGTGTGTGTGTGTGTGTGTGTGTGTGTGTGTGTGTGTGTGTGTGTGTGTGTGTGTATATGAGAATTTTTTCACTTTGCTTTCTGATTTCACAATAAGTTGCCCCTGTCCCACACCCAGTACTCAGAATGCAAAGAGCAGCAAACAGCAGCTGAACAAACACAAAGCGCTCATCTGTGCATCAAGGTCAGCGTATCGTCACATTCAGAAAAGTACATAATAAGCTTTTCTTTTTTTGCCAATTTCAGATAGTAATCAGTTCACTCCACACACGAGATATATTACCTCTCCCTTTTTCAAAGCAAAAATTTAAGTTCAAGTTTATAAATGTTCTTAAACGTAAACTTGAGTACATCTGCAAATATTGAATAGATTTTCAAACACTTTAATAATGAGGTATACAAATAAGAATAAATAAAACATCTATTAAAAAAAAAGGGGAAAGAACAGTTAGTGTTAGAAAAGAAAATATGCTATAAAAAATAGAAGACATGGTACAATGTATGGTTACAGTACAGCAAAAATTAGTTATAGGATAAATATCAATAAATACTCATGGAATGCTTTAAAATGTTCACTGTGGGGGAGTCCATCAGCCAACAAGGTAGTATGTTACTTGACGGTCAAAGACCTGGATGCCAGATAACTTGGTGACAGATAACTTGAAGTACACCATTGAAATTGCCAACAGCCCCAGGTGGCTAAGCAGAAGGAGTGAGGTGGTCAGGACTATGTGAAATGATCTTAGAAATACAGGGGACTCGAGTTATGTATGGCTAGGTAAGCCAAGACTGGCTTCTTACAACTAATCAACTGATGAATAGGCCAGTGAAGTTCACACAGAATTGCTGTAATATGATCCCAATGGGTTACCCCAGCAGTTGTGATCTACCTGTTTATTAGTCTGAAAGCTCCCGGTGCAGAATAGTACAGTCACCCCATCAAGTGGATACTCGGGCAAGAACACTGACCTTAATAAGTGTATCATTCCTGGAAGAGAAACAGGACAATCTGATGACTGCTCAAACCTCTTCCTTTAAAATTACTTTGTCATCAAAAACAACACTCAAATTGCATACCCTCAACATAAATTGCAGGATATACCAAGTGTAGTTGATGTTAGGGATGAAACAGGAATAGTAGACTGCAGAAAAACAGCATATACAACTATGCTCACCATCTTTGAATTACTGTGTTTCTAACAGTTCATTGTCATCTAAACGTGGATTCATTCTAAGTCTTCATCTAGATCATCAGCATAGCAATACCTCAGGCCATTCCTTCATGGGAGCAAGATAATGACCTAATATGGAGACCTGTGGCACATCACAAACAAGAGAGGAATGAACCTCTGTTGTAACTCTTTGTGAGTACCCAGAAAGGTAGGAGGGAAGCCAATGAAGAATAACTCTTATGATGCCACAGTATTGTCCAAAAGGATACTATCATCCGCTGTGTCAAGTACTGAAAAGACATCCTGCGGGACCAGAAAAGAATAATAAGACCTGGTCCCGCACTGTTAGGAAATCACTGAAAACCCCAGTGAGGGCTGTCTGATTACTGAAACAAAAGCCAGAGATGAACAGGTCACAGATGCTTTTCTCTCATAAATATGATTCCAGTAACTACCTTCTCCAAACCTTACCCACAAAGGGTACATTGGAGATGTGGCTAAAATTACTCCGCTCATGAAAATCTAAACCAGCCTATTTCAGAATGGGAGTAACAGTGATTCTACACTAATAAATGACTCCATCCCAAATATAAGCAATGGAAATCTAGTAGAGGACTGGGTTCAACTTGCATAGAGAGAAGAATAATCTAGTAGGACAGGAATCCAAACCACAGGTTGTCGAGTATATGGAAGAAACCTGAGGGGAAATGATCATAACTGGGACACTAAAACAGCCCAAGTTGAAGATTGCTGATCCACTAAAGACTACCACCCTGACCTGCTAAATTCACATGTGCAAAGCCTGATATAAACAAGGGAAGGTTGGTTGCAAACATGAGTTGCTGGGTCACATTCCTCAGACGACAAAGCTTTCCAAGTATCCAGGTAATCTATATTTCACAGTTTTCTGGTAGCTTCCCTGCCAACTTTAAGAAAACCATTAGACCAGTTTGCCACTTCAGAAATTTACTGGAACAACTAAATGAGCTTCTTCTTGGAATATCACTTTTGGTTTAAATAAAGATGATTATCTAGGTCAAGTTTGTAGTCAAGAATATCAGAGCAGTGCCATTTGTACTCCAAATTTTTCTCAGTCCTTCTAATCTCTTGGAGATCTAGGCCAAAC